>NC_064809.1:91962546-92093959 GCF_023721935.1 Panthera uncia | reverse complement strand
AGAGAGAGAGAGAGAGAGAGAGAGAGAGAGAGAGAGAGAGAGAGAGGGGGGAAGGAAGGAAAGGAGGAAGCAAGGAAGGAAATCAGCTTCAAAGACATTTAATATATGTTTGACAATGGCATCCTTACTAAGTCTGTCAACTTTTCAGTGGAAGAGTAGACATTCTCCACATCAGAGTTGACAGCAGCATGCCCATTTGTTCATTTGCTTTTCCAGTGCTGTAGTGAACTGCAGTTTGTTTACATGCCCATAATATGAATTTACAGATCACATTAGCTTAAATAAGAGATGCTTTACTATCAATGCTTTATAATGAAATGAGATGAACTGAAAATCTTCCAAGCACAATTACGCTGGTTATCTTGTAACAAAGTCCTTAAGAGCTGCCAATTTAATAATGAGGTATGCATTTTTCTTTTAAAAATAATAAACGTTCCAGATTTGCTGAATTCTTCTGACAAGTGGCTGTCAACAGATCTCTATTTGGAAGATATTTTCAAAATAATAAACATATCTCATCTGACCCTTCAGGATAAGTGACATTTTAACTATAAACGCAAAAGTAACTCATGTGAAGGAGAGATTATCTGTTTAAATGTTTGGAAATGCACTCTGCCTTCCTTAATAGCAGACTATGCAATTTGGACCAAACTTCACATAGAGAATAAACAGAAAAGCTGGACAAGGACAAAATTTTTTTAAATGTGTCTGAAGGCATCAGAGAACTAACAAAAGTAAAGAACTAGGGGACCAAGATCCAGGAGAAGATGTAAACCCAAAGAGAGCTGGAATTTGGGGTGCCTTTTCCCTTAGTGATATGAGGGATACAATAAAAGAGCGTCCCTGGGGTCCCAAATGGAAAGGTAAGAGAGCTAGAAGGAGGCAGAAGCAACAGCTAAAAAGATAACGTATAGGGTTTTGCAAGTTGACAAAAGACATCAAAAAGTAGATTCAAAACAAGTTGGAAAATTTTCTATCACTCTGCCATTCTGAAAGCTGAAAAAAATGCAAGTATCAGGTACACCAGGAGTCAGCAAACTTTTTCTGTAAAAGGTCACACAGTAAGCAGTTTGGGCTTTATGAGCCATACAGTCTCTGCTGTAATACTCAACCCTGCTACTGCAGTGTGAAAGCAGCCACAGACAACACGTGGACAGTGAACGTGGCCGCTTCAATAAACATTTATCAGCACTGAAGTCTGAATTTCAGGTTGCATGTCACAAAATACTCTCTTGATTCTTTTCCCTAACCACTCGAAAGTGTAAAAACCAATCTTGGCTCATAAGGCTGCACAAAAGTAAAGACAGGCTGTAGTTTGCAGACCTGATATAAACATTCATGTCTATACACTTCCAGAATTTGAAAACAATTTTTTTCCTATCTGGTTAGCAGTGATTCAAATGAAGGTGTTTTTACTCTTTCTTTAAAATAACGTTTAAACTCAACATTTGCTGATTAATTCACAAAGACATCGTTGGTATTAGAGAATACAAATTCACTAGAGAATATTCTAGAAAAAGTTTCACATAACCAGGAATGGAACTGAAAATTCAGTATAATGATTTAATATAGAGAAAGATGTATTTCTTCCATTTGGATCCATGTATTTGTGAGTTATTAGCTGCATTACATTTAATTTAAAATATGAAATTTAGACCAGAACTTCATCTGAATCATAAATTAAGATTAAAATTCTCTAGAACAAGGTAACATATGCAAGTCTACTACTTTCACTAAAAAAATATATACATACGCACAACATATTTTAGTGAGAATAAAACATTTCTGTACTATTATAAAAAATAAGCATTTATGATTGAGTTGCTTTATAAACTGGTGTTTTATAATTTATGTAACAATTTATATATATTAGTATATACATGTAATTTATAAGTAAGTATATATGCTTTTAAAACAGTGCCTGTCACATAGGTAATTCTCAATATTACGTATCTTCATCATAATAAAGGTACATGCTCAAATTGTTCTTTTATAGATTGAGTACATGATCAAAAAATGTGGCATCTACTGGGCTAGGTAATAAATACTAAAGGCTTGTAAAATACGGACAGTCTGAATGTGAGAAAAAGGAGAGTCCTCAATGATGACTCCTCTTCTGTGGCTTCAGACGAAGAGAAGTCCCATTTATGATTTCCATAGTACTTAAAGTAAGGGTTGGGGTTATGAATTTGAATCCCAACATTGTTCCTTAACTTCCTATGCCTCATTTTCCTCACAGATAAAATGACAATAATTTTCATTATATGCCTCATGGCATTACAGAGAGAAAACTAGGCATATTATAGACATTTACTAAAAGTGGTTGACAAAATGTAAAAAAAAAAAAAAAATCTTAAGGCTACCCCTCTTTTTTTCTTTGTAAAGCATTATTTCAACTGATTTCATTCTATATTATCTCAAAATCTGAGATACTAGGTGGGAATACGTCTATATAACTTTAAAGTTCTTATTTTTGATAGTTTTTTTAAGACACAACTTTGCTACAAAGTATATTATATTCAAGATGATTCATACACAACAAACTCCTAATTTGAAGTTACATGTTAAGTTTGCCAAAGTTGTACAAATTGTTTATTCAAAATAACATTTAATTCTTAAAAAACTGTATGTACATATACCTAAAATGCAAGCAAAAAGCTTTTTCATAATACAATGGTAAACTGAGATCATGAAGGCATAACTAAAAAGACCACAGAAAAATGTTTAGCACCTTTTCACAAAATTCATAAATAACTGGTTTGAAGACAATTCTCTTCATTACTGAAATCATCTTTAATTAATGTAACTTCTTTCCCAGAAAGAATACATAGTATCAAGGTTATTAGCCATTGTAGGATCAGGGATAGATCAGGGACCCAAAACCTTTTTTTGGTAAACTTTTTCATTCATTGCAAAACCAGCATTTCTGTTCCTTCACATCCCACTATGGAGAGGGAGAAGTTTCTCCTGTTTGTTCTCCTCCTACTTCATCTAATAGAATATACATACAAGTGCAAACAAGAGGAACTAAGCAAGGCTAAAATTATGGGCAGGCACGTGAGAAATTTAACACATTTGCTTTCTTATCTAGTACCTATACATCATTATGAAATTTTTCTGGCCAGACAATACTGGATGAAAAAGTCTAAGGTTTCTGCACACCCCTTCTGCAAACAAAAATGTGACAAGTCCTATAGCTCTTGTCTTCTAGAGCTTTAATTCCCCACTCTTCCCATCCTTACATTTATCTTTCTCTCATCTCTGAGGACTAGCTAACAAAAAATAATAATAGATCAGTTTTCCAATGTTCATGAAAGAAAATGATCCCAAAAAAGACAGAGGAGGGGCCAAAGGTGTGTGGCACAGAAAAGTCCACATCTGAAGAAACCCCCATTTAACCTTAAATTTAACATTAAATTTAAGTAATTTAATGTTACTTACAACATTAAAAATGGTGGAGTATGCAAGTTGATAGATTAGGACTATCACTGCAATGACCATGTAAGTTAACACAAAAACATGTTATTTGAAGAAAAAATACAAAATATATTAGGATTACAATTATGTAAGAAAATACGCATACCTCTAAAACTGAAAAAAATGTTGCATAAATAAAAACAACAAAAACGGAAGAAATTTTTCTAAAATCTTTTACTACAAAGTTTTAAAAACAAATTTTTAGAGGAAAAAAAAGAAATTATTGATGTGATAATGACAGTAGTCATTCCAGTAACACATCAACCTTTCTGAATAAGGAACTTTTATCTTAGGGCCAACACTAAGTACGATGGTTAATTTTATGCGTCAACTTGACTAGGCCACTTGATGCCCAGATATTTGGTCAAACATTATTCTGGGTGTTTCTGTGGAAGTGTTTCTGAGATTAACATCTGAATTGGTATGTGAGATAAGGCAGACTGTTCTCCATACTGTGGTTGGGCTTCATCCAATCAGTTGAAGGACTGAACAGAACAAAAAGGCTGATCCCCACGGAGTACAAGAGAAGTCTTCCTGCCTTCAAAATCCAAGTGAAACATCAGTTCTTGTTGCACCTCAAGCCTGTCAGCCTTAGGAATAGAACTGCACCATCAGTTCTCAGGTTTCTCAGACCTGTGTACCTGGACTATAACTACACCATGAGCTCTCCTGGGTCTTCAGCCTGTTAACTCACTCTGCAGGTTTTGGGAACAGCCAGCTTCCATAATCGCGGGTGCTGATTTCTTAGATCAATCTCTTTCTATATACACATCTTATTGGTTTCTGTGTCTCTGGAGAACCCTGATTAATATGTCAAAAAATGCAAAATGACAATGTCAGTGGAACCCTTAATGAGAAACACTGCTAGAACTGGGCAGAAATTTTGGTCCTGTTGGCAGGAGGGAGATAAGTGTGGGAATGCGTGAGTGGCTCAGTCGGTTAAGCACCCAACTCCTGATCTCAGGTCAGGTCATGATCTTGCGAACCGTGAGATCGAGCCCCATGTCAGGCTCTGTGCTGATAGCACAGCTTGGGATCCTTCCCCCCTCCCCCCCACCCCAATCGCTCTCTCAAAAATAAATAAACTTAAAAAAAAGAAAGAAAGAAAGGTAGGTGAAGTGTGCCTTCTAACAAGTAGGTATGCTTTCTAACAAGTAGGTATGCTTTCTAACAATCCTCAAACCATCACCTATCAGATAGCTACCTCAAGGGTTTCCCATCTTTGTTCTGGAGTCACATTGTAAGATTATCTTAAAGTAGCCCCTAAATACTTGATAAAAACAGAATTAAAATTTACAACCTTTCTTCCCACATGGGCATTTTTAAACAACCTGATTGATACTGGTAGCTTATGGTATCTTTTCCTTTTCCCATCATTTTAAATTGGAGACTCCATCTTAAAGATTTCATTTTTCTTAGATGATTTAGAAACTATGTAAAGCTAAGCATTACTTTTCCAAGATTCCCTCAAAGAACAATTCTATGAATATAAAAAAAGCAAGACGTTGCTCTTGGCCAAGACATAAATAGACCAACCTCAAACAGACTGGCTGTGAGCTCCTCCAGTTCCTGTCCGAGTTGATCTCGTACTTTAGAAAGCCTCTCACACTCTTCATCTTTTAACTTCAGTTCCTATGAGAAATTGATCATTTTACTTTGAATCTCCATAGTTTGAAGTTAGATTCAACAGACTACATAATCTTTACTAATAAAATTACAAAATATTAATACTGTCCCCTCCTAAGGTTCACACTGAAAATGTTGATCTAGCACTTGCTGTGTGGAAAACAATGAGGCAAGTCTAAAATTACAAATATTTCCAACTTACATATTTAAATTTTAATGTTTCTGTCATGAGACATACAAAGATTAAGATTACATATTATATGTGAAATATACAATTCAATAACTTCACTCTTTTTCCCCTTAACTGTTCTCTGAAGATACTTATTTCCATCCAGGAGGGAATTTCTTTAATTACGCTTATCCATCTCAATAAAAGTTCAGTGTGGTTTTTTCAAGTTTATTTTAAAATTTGTTCACTTATAGATAACTATGTACCATATGGCAATTAGTCTAAAATTTCCATTAGTAGACTATACCCATTTAGCCCTGCAACCAGAAGTGAATGAAACATATTTGCATTTAAAACTAAGAAAAATGTTAACGACAAAATCACTTCCTAATATTTATACATGAGTTCTCAAAAGGCATCAAATAGATGTTTAAAAAATCCCTTATTAAGATGTAAATAATATGCAATTTTATATGTTGTCCTAAATTAATCTTTCAAATTTAGGGCTAAAAAAAAATCCCACCTTCCTATATATTGGTCACAATTACACTAATGAAATCATGGATTTGTTGTGTTGTAATTGTGGTGGCAGCATAGAATCCCCCAAGGGCAACTCCTGAAAATCAAATATACCAACTGGAAGGTCAGAAGAACCCAATGAGTACACCTTCAACAAAACTACGGAAGGAAATCCCCACAAATCTTAGACTGTGAGAGAACGTGGCTACACTACCAACACCAAAGAATCAGCGGCTATGTGGAAGGGACAGCAGGAAGTGGAAGTGACTACAGAGGTATCGTATGAAGCCTCAGAACCCAAAAATCATTACAAATACCCCAAAGGAGAGGACTCAGCCTCTCTGAAAACTGGGAGAACAAGTATGAGAACAAATGGAGAAAAAGGAAAAGGTTTTCACAGGCTCCAAGTTGCAGGTGGAATGCAAAAATGTGTATGTAGTCCTGACACAGCAAACAGTGCTGTAATGCCCTAAACTCTGAGGAATCACGCAGCATTCAGCAAAGAGACCCTTCTAGTACAAAGCCCACCCCAAGGGAAAAACTCTTGGAATCTGAAACCAAACTGCAGGACAGGAATAATGGACATAGAAAGAAGGCTAAGATATCAAAGGAGAAAGAGGGTGGCAAGGTTCCAAAGGATCGCAGAAAGTAGTGTAAGAAAAAATAATTATCTTTTCTTATATTTCTACTAGAAATATCATTTTTAGAGATAATGTTAAGCCTGTAAAGTTTGCAGAGGCACTGGGCTAGAGGAGAAAACCTTCCTGAACAAGGTTTACCTCTGAAAGACAGAAGTGGTGACACAGATACACCAATAACAACAGAAGGGAAAACTCTTTGAACATGAAACTCCTTGGTTTATCCTCCTCCTTCACAGGAACCTCCTCCTAACAGTCCAGGAAAATCCAATTCATTTAAATATGAAAAACAAACACAAATATGTGAAGTTACCATTATAAAAAAGTTAAACACAATCCAAGTCACCTATAAGGTAATCAGATTGGTATTAAAATGCCAACAGCAGTTTATGCTAGAAAACACCAGAATAACATTTTTTAAAAATATTTAACTTTATTTTTGAGAGAGTGCAGGTAGGAGAGGAGCAGGGAGAGGGGAACAGAGGATCAGAAGCAGGCTCTGTGCTGACAGCAGAGAGCCAGATGTGAGGCTCGAACTCCCGAACCATGAGATCATGACCTGGGCCGAAGTTGGACACTCAACTGACTGAGCCACCCAAGTACCCCCAGAATAACATTTTTAAGATAGTCAAGGGAAACACTGTGAAATGAGAATTTTATATTTAGCCAAAGTATAAAGTCAGAGACAAAGAGTTATAAACCTGCAAAACTTCAGAGAATCTCTCTCCTATGAGTGACTGAGTGACCAAGTAAAGAATGAGATTCAGAAAATCCAGAAGAAGCTGGAGAAGCTTTAACGCTAAGGACTGAGGGTGAGAAGCAAACATATTTAACTGTAGAACTACAACTAAAAGATGACGATATCAAGAGAACGAAAAGACAAGCCTGGGAGAAAATTTCTGCGAAAGACATACCTGATAAGAGACTATTATCAAAAATATAGACATTCTTAAAACTCAACAGTAAGAAAACAAACAACCGGATTAAAAAATGGGCAAAATACCTGAAGAGACAATTCAACAAAGAAGATATAAAGAAGGCAAATAAGCATATGAAAAGATATTCTGTATTACAGGTCATCACGAAATGCAAATTAAAACAACAATGATATCATCACACACCTATCAATAGCGTCCAAAATCCAGAACACTGACAATACCAAATGCTGACAAGAATGGGAAGCAACAGGCTCTCCCATACATTGGGAATTTAGCATGGCTCAGCTAGGTTAAAAGACAGTTCGGCTGCTTTTTATAAAATTAAACACACTCTTACCATATGATCCAGCAACTGCACTCCTTAGTATTTACCCAAAGGAGTTGGGAACAGATTTCCACAAAAACCTGTACACAGATGTTTATACATTCCTAATTGCCAAAACTTGGAAACAACCCAAATGTCCTTCAGTAGGTGAATGAATAAACTGTGGTACGTTGAGATAATGGAATATTACTCAGCATTAAAAGGAAATGAGCTACCAAGCCATGAAAAGACATGGAGGCAAATAAATGCGTATTATTAAATAAAAGCATCTAATCTGAAAAGGCTACATACTCTGATTCCAACTATGACATTCTGGAGAAGGTAAAACTATGGAGACCATAAAAACATCAATCATTGCCAGAATTTGGGGGTAGGGAGGAATAAACAGGTTTAGAGGATTTTCAGGGCAGTGAAACTATTCTGGGTAATACTACAACTGTCAATACATGTCATTACACACTTGTCAAAATCCATAGAATACAGAACACCAAGGAAACCCTAATATAAATTCTGGATTTGGGGGGACAGTGATATGCCAATATAGGGTCATTGATTATAATAAATATATCATCCTGGGGTGGGATTGGATAGTGCTGAGGGACCGTGCAGGTGTATGGGAACTCTGTATTTCTCTCTCAATTTTAGGTGAACCTAAAACCGCTCTAAAAAAATTAAGTCTGTTTTTTAAAAAGGGATAGAGCTGGGGCGCCTGGGTGGCGCAGTTGGTTAAGCGTCCAACTTCAGCCAGGTCACGATCTCACGGTCCGTGAGTTCGAGCCCCGTGTCAGGCTCTGGGCTGATGGCTCGGAGCCTAGAGCCTGTTTCCGATTCTGTGTCTCCCTCTCTCTCTGCCCCTCCCCCGTTCATGCTCTCTCTCTGTCCCAAAAAATAAATAAAAAACGTTGGAAAAAAAAAATTAAAAAAAAAAAGGGATAGAGCTGACAAAACAGCTACTTAAATGTGATGAGCTTTAGGAATATAAAATAACAAACATTGAGGCACCTGGGTGGCTCAGTCAGTTGAGCATCTGACTTCAGATCTCGCAGTTTGTGGGTTCGAGCCCGGCATCAGGCTCTGTGCTGATAGCTCAGAGCCTGGAGCCTGATTCTGATTCTGTGGCTCCCTCTCTCTCTGCCCCTCCCCTGCTAGCACCCTGTCTCTGTCTCTTAACATAAAAATGTTAAAAACAATTTTTTTAAATAATACACATACACACACACAAATAAGAGATGAAATTAAAGTCATAAACTTCTCAAATATTCATGGGGAGCAAAGGTATACAACTTGAGACTCACAACTTAACTAGTATAAACCTAAACATATCTAAGAGCAAGATATTAAAACTGAGATAAAACTTTAAAATTCAATGATACAAGAGAAATAAACAGGAACTAGATAATTTCAGTATTGCTTATGGCAGTGAACAAAGGCAGTATCTCAAGAAAGGCTAGGAGATATATACATCTTTGATTAAAGGAAAGTAACAACTAGAACGGAAATCAAACCTTCCAAAACACCAAAAAGGAAGAAGACACGAAGAAAACAGAGCACATAAGGGTCTGCATACACACCCAGGAGACATCTGAAAGCTATGTGACAGAAACCAGCCCAAACGTAACAAATTTATCAATAAACGTTCATGGGCGTAACTCACCTAATTAAAAGAAAATGATTTTCAGATTGGCTTAAAAAAACAAAATTTATCTCTGTACTGCATACATAAGAGACACGCCTAAAACAAAGTGATTCAGACAGATTAAAAAAAAAAATGGGCGAAGTATGCTTTAAAACGTAATACAAATAAAAATAAAATAAGAATCTGAATCTTGATATCAGAATACAGGGCAAAAATCACTGATGACAAAACTTCAGAACGCTGAAGACCACAATGCAAAATGAAAACTTTAAAATACTGCCAAATACAAAAATACAGAAGTAGTCCTAAACAAACAGGAAGGACACACCATGTTTTTGAGTAGAAAGATCTCATAAAGATGCCAATTCTCCCTGAGTTCATTTTTAAATCTGTAACTGCATAAATCTAATGCCAGATTCTTTCAAACTCTAAAATTTCACTATTTTACAATTTCCTATGAAAACTAAGCCAATTTATTCAACATTTCCTACTAGGTGGTCCCTATGGTAATCCCTCAGGATACAAAACCAGCTAAGATACTGCCCCTAGAGAAATTTCCAATCCACTAGAGCAACACACTGTTGTTCATGAAGGCAAAATTCTTGAATAGCTCCCTATCATTTACCAAAGTGGCATGGACTTCACTGTAATACTAAAGGCCCTCTACAACACGTGCTCAATTTCCCTTTCGAGTTATCTCCCTTGATCCATACTCTAGAGTAAAACTGGCCTGATTCACTCGTTTCACTCCCCATCTGAGCCCATCCATCTGGTTTAACCTTTTCCACGTAAATGTCTGACTACTTTCTCTCTATGCCTCAATGTCTATTCTCAGTCTACCTATGTGAAGTTGAATTTGTAATCCGTGTGACTATTTCTCAGAATTTGTACTTTTCATTATCAGAATGTTACACCGTAACATAGTTATTCAAGCTTCATTCCTTCAAGAAACATTAATTTTGTGTTGATTGAATGCTGATTCTTCTGTTAGCATCAGGCATTCATCTAGGTGCTGGGGACACTTAGAAAAGGGGTAAACCCCCATTAATGATTTTCCTGTTCAGCGTAGCAAATCTTTAAACAGATTCACGTGGCTATTTGATAAGGACTATAGTGATGCATACATACCAGAAAAAGTAGGAGTTTGCCAAATGCAGAGGAAGAAATAAAAGAGTATGTTTTATAGTAGCTAAAGACGAGGAGGGATAACCACCACAAAAAGATAATGCCAGCAAGTTAGGTTTATGACCTGTCCTGAAAAGCACTGCCTTGGAAATCAGGATTTCCTTTAAAGACAAAGGGAAATTATCTCAAAGGCAAATGGGAAGTCACTGAAAGATTTTAAACAGGATAGCAACAATCAGATCTGCAATTCAAAATGGTAACTTGGAAGTGTAGAGAGGTTAAAAAAAAAAGACTAGATACAAGAAAAACAGTTCACTGATCACTGGTATACTTTAGCAGCAGATACAAATTTAGAGTGGTAGTACTAAAGAAAAGAAATTTGAGAGATACTCAAACCACAGAACATTAGGACTCTGATCAAGTATATTCCAAACTTAAGACTATTGTATTTAAGATAAACATATAATACATCAAGAAAGAAAAAGTGCTGTCAATGAAACTATGTTTTTTTTCCACTTGGAATTTTCATTTTACACATATAGGAAGAACCCTTTTAAGCTGACAGAGACAGAGATTTTTATTCTTTTTTTAAATATTTTTCTGTTTCAATGCTATCATAATGAGGTCATTTTGAAGACATTTAAGCCAGTAATTAAGACCAACAAATAAACCCAACTCACAGAGTTCAACTGAATTAATCACAACATGAACAACTACAACCAAGTTCACACACAAGTAGGCAATGATGAGTGTCATGAAGGTTAAAATCGGAAAAAAAAAATATATATATATACAACTCCATATCAGTAAACATGACCGTGTATACATGTCTTTTCTCCCCAGCTAGTAAATACCTTAAAGACAGGGTCAAGTCTAATTTATTTTTGCCCCCTACAGGGCTTTGAACAATGCTGTTAATACTTTGGTTACTCAAGAAATATATGTTTATAAAAGAACATAGTACATGTTTATGAACATCCATGGCCACAGTTAGTAGAACCATGCTGAATATGGATTTGATACAGGTACATGTTTTTGAGTGACTTTATCTGGCTGCAAGTCATTCCACTGAATTTTATTTTCCAAGTTATTTCACTCTCTTTTAAGGAAGAATAATTAAAAGCTGAAAGTAACACATTATACCAGTGGGTCTCACACTTAGTAAATATAAGAAACAATGAGGGAGTTTATTAAAAATGCATATCCCCAAGCCTCAGCACGATAATATTATTTCAGCAGAATCTGGGACAGAGTCCAGGAAGCAACACTTTATTTTATTTATTTTTAATTTAAATCCAAGTTAACATATAGTGTAATAATTTCAGAAACAGAATTTAGTGATTCATCACTTACATAACCAGTGCTCAGCCCAACAAGTGTCCTCCTTAATGCCTCTCACCCTTCTAGACCTTCCCCCCACCCAATACCCTGCCAGCACCCTGTTTGTTTTTTGTATTTAAGAGTCTCTTATGGTTTGTCTCTGTTTTTTTATCTTATTTGTGCTTCCCTTTCCCTATGTTCATCTGTTTCTTAAATTCCACGAGTGAAATCATGTATTTGTCTTTCTCTTGTTTTGCTTAGCATAATACAGTGTACTTTCACATTGTTGCACATGGCAAAATTTCATTCTTTTTGATTGCCACATAGTATTCCCCCACCCACCCACCCACACCTTCTTTATCCGTTCATCAGTCGATGGACACCTGGGCTCTTTCCATATTTTGGCTACTCTTGACAGTGCTGCTATAAATATTAGGGTGCATATGCCCCTAAGAAACAGCTCTCCTGTATCCCTTGGATACATACCTAGTAGTGCAATTGCTGGGTTGCAGCATAGTTCTATTTTCAATTTTTTGAGGAACCTCCATACTGTTTTCTAGAGTGGCTCACCAGTTGGCATTCCCACCAGCAGTGCAAAAGACATCCTCTTTCTCCACATCCTTGCCAATATCTGTTGTTGCCTGAGTTGTCAAGTTTAGCCATTCTGACAGGTGTGAGGTGGTATCTCATTGTGGTTTTGATTTGTATTTCCCTGATGATGAGTGATGTTGAGCATTTTTTCATGTGTCGGCTGACCATCTAGATATCTTCTGTGGTAAACTGTCTATTCGTGTCTTTTGCCCATTTCTTTACTGGATTATTTGTTTTTTAGGTGTTGATTTTGATAAGTTCTTTATAGATTTTGGATACTGGCCCTTTATCTGATATGTTGTTTGCAAATATCTTCTCCCATTCTGTCAGTTGCCTTTTACCTTTGCTGATTATTCCTTTTGCAGAAGTTTCCTTTGCCAAAGCTTTTATCTTTATGAGGCCCCAATAATTCATTTTTGCTTTTGTTTCCCTTGCCTCTGGAGACGTGCCAAGTAAGAAGTTGCTGTAGCTGAGGTCAAAGAGGTTTTTGCCTCCTTTCTCCTCTAGGATTTTGATGGCTTCCTGTCTTATGTTTAGGTCTTTCATCCATTTTAAGTTTATTTTTGTGTATGGTGTAAGAAAGTGGTCCAGGCTCATTCTTCTGCATGTTGCTGTCCAGTTTTCCCAGCACCACGTGCTGAAGAGACTGTCTTTATTCCATTTGATATTCTTTTCCTGCTTTGTCAAAGATTAGTTGCCCATACATTTGTGGGTCCATTTCTGGGTTCTCTATTCTGTTCCATTGATTTATGCGTCTGTTCTTATGCTGGTACCATACTGTCTTGATGATTACAGCTTTGTAATACAGCTTGAAGTCCGGAATTATGATGCCTTCAGCTTTGGTTTTCTTTTTCAGGATTGCTTTGGCTATTCAGGGTCTTTTCTGATACCATACAAATTTTAGGATTGTTTGTTCTAGCTCTGTGAAGAATGCTGACGTTATTTTGATAGGAATTGCAGTAAATATGTAGATTGCTTTGGTTAGTACCCAAGAAGCAACATTTAAAAAAGGTAAACCAAAGCCCAACTTCTACTTCAGAATTCCATCAAAACTGCTCTTCAGCAATGACCTACAGAAGGCCAAACAAGTGAAGAACTACAGTATCATTTCTGGCATCTCTGTACCTCAAAATCAATGATCACATTAGTATTCCCCCTACACATGGTATGGATTTGTTGCTGGGAAGTGGTTGCCCAGTAGGGACTACATTTCCTAGCCCACCACACATCTAAGTATCAGTATGAAATTGGTTTGCAATGGAATGTGAGCAAAAGTTGTGTGTGTCACTTCTAAGTCAAGGCTCTTTAGAAGCCAGTGTGCCTTCTCCAAGATTTCTTTTCCCCTCATCTCACTGGTTAGATATAGATAATAAAATTCCAAAAGATTACAAACATCCAAGACAGAAGAAAAAGGAGCCCTGAATTATTTCATAAAGATCTGCCTAACAACTATGCACATCTATTCCAGAATGGTCAATAAATAAAAGTTAACTTCTTTAAGTTACTAAAATTTAGGGGTTGCTTATAAGCAGCTAGCATGTCCCTAACTAACAAGTGTGTCTATTCATACAATGATGTAACTGCATACATATATATACATTCATTTAATCAACAAAACGTATTGAAAACCAATTATGTGTTCAAAATATAATCATGAGCAAAAAACAATTATAGCACAAAGGCAGGAAAAGAAGAGACAGGCAGTACACTTTTGTAAGGTTCTTACATTATATGTGAGATAGTATAACGTCATTAGAAACTAAACAGGGATAAGTTAATTATGTATACTATAAACCCTAATGCAATCATTGAGTTAGCACAACAAAGATATATACCTAATAAGCCAAAGGAGACAAGATGAAATCAGCAAAAATATGGAATTAATCCAAAAGCAAGCATAAAAGAAGGAAAAAGAAGAAAAAGGAACATATGGAACAAACAGAAAACAAACACAGTAATGATGGCATATATAAACAAAACCATATTAATAATCACATTAAATGTAAATGGTCTAAACACACCAATTAAAAGGCAAAGATTAACAGAATGGATAAAAAAGCAAAACGATAGCTATATACCACCTGTAAAAAACTCACTTTATAGAAGAAGATAAAAATAGGTTAAAGGTAAAAGAATGGAAAAACAATAACTCTCTGTAGTCTCTTAAAAGAATAAAGAGAATGGTCGTTGACATAATTTTAATTCACAGGCTGATACAATCAAGAAATATTTTCATATTCAAGACATTTTCAAGACTTAACCTCTAAGTATTAATACTATCTTGTACATTCATAATTCACCATATGTATATGTTCACATGTCATTACTATTTCAATTACCTCAACAGGACCTCTAAATACAGCAAATAAAAGACTTTAAAAGAAATTCTCAACTGGAGCTAAGAAATTAGCAATCTGTTCTCATCAATAAGTAACCACAACATATTCTCAATGATAGATATATATGCTCAATAGTTCAGCTCTACATAAACTGTGATTGCACTTACTACTGTGTATTAAGACAACAGAGTCTGATCCAGATGGCTTCTGCCAAATACAATCACATATCCCTTCCCTTTGGAAAAAAGATAAAAAGGCTACTGATTTTTCTTTTCGATAAAATATATTTAACCAGAAATGTTTTAAAATATCTGTGTGGCTATTTTAGCTATCAGCCATTCACTGAAGCATTCATAAGGAAGCATAAATGTCAGGCATCGTACCGAATTCTGCTAAGCACTAGGGATACAAACAACAATTTACACTCTTAAGAGACAAATCTGGTAGCAAGAGAGGAGGAGTATGTGTTTGTGAAATGTCATAACATGCTAAAAATTACACATTTAAAATATGCCCTATCTTCTCAAGTTTCTAAATGTGAATTGGCCCATTTGACCTAAGTTGTCAAATTTATATAGGAAGTTGTTCATATTATTCCTTTATTGTATTTTTGATGTCTACAGAATCTGTAGTGATATCCCATTTCATTCCTGCTATTAATAATCTGTGTCTTTGTCAGTCTTGTGAGAGGTTTGTCAATTTCATTATTTTTTAAAGAATCAGCACTTTGTTTCATTCATTTTCTCTAGTTTTTCTGTTGTCAATTTCATTGATTTCTGCTCTTTATTATTTTCTTCCTTCTGCTTGCTCTGCTTTTGTTTTTTCTAGGTTCTTTTTTTTATAATTTTTAAAAATGTTTTTATTTATTTTTGAGAGAGAGAGAGAGAGAGAGCGCGCACACGAGTGGGGGAAGAGCAGGGAGAGAGAGCGAGACAGAATTTGAAGCAGGCTCCAGGCTTTCAGCTGTCAACACAGAGCCCAACATGGGGCTCGAACTCACGAACCGTCAGATCATGACCTGAGCTGAAGTCGGACACTTAACCGACTGAGCCACCCAGGTGCCCCTTTTTTTCTAGGTTCTTAAAGTGAGAGCTTAAGATTGCTGATTTGAGACTTTTTCCTTTTTCTAATTATAAATATTTAGCACTATAAATTTCCCTCTGAAACTTAATTGCAGTCACAGAAAAAGAGCAAGACATAGCCACAAATCTGGGAATAGCAGAAATTTTAAAGATGACCAAATGGGAAACAGAACAAATTAACAAAAAAGGAAAATTCTCCAAGATTCAGAAAATATTCAAGCCCAGCTGAATGGCAAAGGGAATTATTACTAAAACAAATCCCCCCCCCCCAAAAAAATGACTTGAACTAAATGACTTCAAGTGAAGGACCATAAAGTCAACCATATACAAGAAGGGGAAAACCCACACATGGAACATAACCCATCAAATCTGTGTTAATATTAATGTAAGACAGGGAGCAGGCAATGTAGTGGTTTCAGACTCTCATTTTTCCAATTAGTAATCTTAGATGAGCTTCTTTACTACTACTCCACCAATTTCAGAGATTCCCAGATGCTGCCCAACAGGAGCTGAAGCTACACATATGAGAAGGTAGGTATAAAACTACAATGATTTCATTTGAGTTGCCCCACTTCATGAGTAAACATTAATTTCAAATACAAAACATGGAAGAATAAAGCATCTTTTCTGCTTACCCTCTGAGCTTTTGCAAGTTCTTCTTTTAATCTTTCATAGCCCTTTTCTCTGACTTCCAAAACAGATGGGCTTCGTAAACGGGACAGACTATCAGTACTCAACCCAAATATATCGTCACTGCCATCACAAGCCTCTGGTATAGTAGCACCCTGTAAAAACTCCCTCTCTGCATTACAGTTGTCCTTTCTCGCAGTTAATTTAGTTAACCCAGCTGTGACTGCAGAGGTAGAACAAGGCGCTGGATCTGTAACATGGATGCTATAAAGGAGAGTTCAGGAAACATCAGCATATGCTCATACAAAACTAGCGTAAACACAAAAAGTCTGGAATGGCACTAATATTTAATTAATAGCCTTAGCTTTAAAACTAAGGTAATTTATAAATTATTAATTAAAAAATCAGTCAAAGCTAACACATTTCAAGTCTAATAGCCACATACGGCCAATGGCTAGCACATTTTCATCATCACAAAATTCTATCAGATAGTGCTACTCTAGAACTGGGGTCGGCAAATTAAATGTAGGCTAAATTCAGCCTGCTACCTGTTTTATAAGGCTCACGAACCAAGATTCATTTTTACATTCTCAAATGGTTGGGGGAAAAAAATCAAAATAAAAATACTTTGTGACATGGGAAAATTATATAAAATTCAAAATTCAGTGTCCATACATACAGTTTTATTGGAGTTTTTTCATTTATGTACTGTCTGTGGCTGCTTTCACATTTTAAAGGCAGAGCTCAATAGCTGCAACAGAGACTGTATGGCCAGCAAAGCCTAAAATATTTACCACCTGGCCCTTTACGTAAAAAGACTGCTGACCCCTGCTCTTCAACATTAACATGCATTGCTCTCTTCATGGACATGCTTTTATTATTTAAATTTTCTAAAATATTAAAACTGAAAATAAGGCAAACAAGCAAGCTGTCATTTGTTTAACATGATACTCCAAAATAAGTATCTTAATGATCTCCTACCTGATACTAGATATTTCTGCACAATTTAAACGTCTGGGGGATGAATACACAGGTTGTGTAGGAAGGTCGGAAACATCTAAGGCATTAGCCTGAATGGGGGCAGAGCACAGAGCTGAAGGATGTGGCCGGTAGATGACACTTGGTGAGGTAGTCTGCTCTTGAGTTCCTGATTCATACACACCAAGAAGGTCTGGAGAAGTAGGTGAAGCAAGGTTTACTTCATGGAAGCCTTCCAAGGGGTCATTAGCCATAGCAAAAGCCTCATCATAAGATAACCTATGTTAAAACAAAAAGCGGAGTTATTTTGATAGTGCCATTTAAAATTATATTAACAAAATAAAACTAAATTAAAATTAAATATATAACTTGTAAAATGTTTTTTTAATGTTTATTTATTTTTGAGAGAGACAGAGCATGCATACAACCAGGGGGTAAAAAGAGAGACACAGTGAGAGAGGGACAGAGAGAAGGACCACACTGCCAGCAGACAGCCCAACACAGGGCTCAAACTCATAAACCATGAGATCATGACCTGAGCCAAAACCAAGAATCAGATGCTTAACTGACTGAGCCACCTAGGCGCCCCTTTATAAAATGTGTTTTTAACAACAATCCATTATAAAGAATAAACTTCTAATAAAAATATTTAAAAAAACACTATTATCACTTAACATTTTTTAAGTGATCTCAGAGCATAAATATTACAAAATACAAACAATCTGATTTGGAATAAACTTGAAAGTTATAGCTAATGTTGTCAAACTGAGTAATTTAATAAGTAACAATGAGGAATAAATAAAAATTTCTTTGATATTTTTAACTTTTCTATCATATGATATTGGTTAGAGTAAATAGAAGATGCAGTAAAGATATGTGTATGTATGTGTATGTATATATATAAAGATATATATACATAAAGGTATATATACATATCTATATATATCTTTATATATATCTATATACATGTATGTATATCTATATACATATCTATATATATCTTTATATATATATACACACATATATATACATATATACTCACACTTAAAATGAGATATATACACTATACTATACAGTTGACCTTTGAACAACACTGTGGTTGGGGCACCAACTGCTGAAAATCCACATGTAACTTTTAACTCCACAACATCTTAACTACTGTTAGCCTCCTCTTGACCAGAAACTGTAATGATAACATAAACAGTCAATTAACATATATTTTGTACTTATATGTATTATATATTGTGTTCTTACAATAAAGCTAGAGAAAAGAAAATATTAAAACCATAAGGAAAAGAAAATACATTTATAGTACTGTATTGTGTTTATCCAAAAAAAAAAAAAAACCCACATAAAGTGAACGCATCCAGTTCAA
This sequence comes from Panthera uncia, assembly GCF_023721935.1. Classification (NCBI taxonomy): domain Eukaryota; kingdom Metazoa; phylum Chordata; class Mammalia; order Carnivora; family Felidae; genus Panthera; species Panthera uncia. The sequence goes on along the minus strand of NC_064809.1, from coordinate 92,075,191 downwards.
AGTCATGTTGGTCAAGGATCAACTGATAAATTCAAGTTCAGGTAACAGCTGCAGAATTTTCATATACCTTTTACCCAGATTATGAAACTGTTAACACTTTGAAACCACTTGAGAATAGGTTTCAGACATGATGCCCATTACTGCTTAATATCTCAATATATGTATCTTAAATACAAGGACATTTTCCTGTCTAACCACAAAACCATCAAAATCAGGAAATTAACACTGATTGATATTACAATCTATTCAACAGGCTCCAGTCAAATTTCACTGATTGTCCCAATAATGGCTTTACTTATAGATCCAGGATCCAATCTAGGATAATGTGTTGCATTTCTCTAAGCCTTCAATTTCTCCTGGGGCGCCTGGGTGGCACAGCTGGTTAAGCATCAGAGGCTGATTTCTGCTCAGGTCATGATCTCGTGGTTTGTGGGATCAAGCCCCACGTCAAGCTCTGTGCTGACAACTCAGAGCCTGCTTGCGATTCTCTCTCTCCCTCACTCTCTGCACCTTCCCTGCTCTCCCTCTCTTCAAAATAAATAAACATTTAAAAAAATTTAAATTTCTCCTCTGATAGGATGAGAATGAGAATGACAACATTGTCTCCATTCTCCAAGGTGCTGTAAGGATTAATGGGGACAATCCAAATAAAGTACTTAGTGGTGTACTATGTACTTGGTACACAGTATGGCCTCAAAAAACATTTGTTACCATAACTGGCCATTAACAATAACATGTATACTTCTGCATCTACATAATCAAAAAATATTTCATATAACCACTCAATTATATCACAAAGTTTACATTAAAACTAAAAACTGTACCACTCAAATTTTTCACTTGAATGTGAAAGAACTCATAAATCCTTTATTAGTTTTCCACTATCTACAGAATACAGTCCAAACTAAACAGCCTGGAAACCAAGTCTTCTATGATCTGAGCCCAACACCTCTTCCCATTTTTTTCCTTCCTACAATAAAACTTTGATAATTGTGAGTGATACCCTACCAAAATTCTCAAACGCAAGCACCAATATAGTACCTAATTTCTTCATAAAATACAGAAAATTTCATTAAACTGAAAAATTATACTTTTATATCCTTTAAAAAATGTTTGAAACAAGACAAGTAGAAAACAAAAAGGCCGCAGTAAAATTGGCAAAGAAGAGAGGTGACCTAATATAATCTCTCGAAAGTGCAATTACAACATGTCACAAACCTTCAAAGATATATATGGACAATGAAAGCTATAGCTATTATATCTGCAACTGCCAAATTTCAAATCCAGTGTTTTCTCTGTTGTAGCAAATAATAATTTTAGTCTTCAAAATGAAACTAATTCTCGTTTTTTCACCCAAAATATTCACTACACCAAATGAAAGGTCCTATTAACAAGGAATTTAAAGTGTTTAATACTTATTATTTTTCATCCAAAAGAATATTTTCATTCCTTATTCATAATACATACATATACCAAACAAACATTAACCCTGAAAATTTCATTTTCATTTGAATACGGTTTACTAATCACACTCACTTTTAAGCAGAAAACAGGTTTTCTCATTAACCTTTCGACATTTTCTGGGTAACCATTTGATACTTTCTTTCAACCATCCCATATACCTTTAATTCATGTCTTTACACCTTGGAAGTTCATGGAATCATAGAATGTGAAAGCATTTGCATTTCTGGAAATGCAACATGGTACAAACCCTATTGAGGAAAATTTGACAATATCTGGCAAAATGACATATTCATTAAACCTATGACCCAACATGCCTACTTTTAGGGCTTTATTCCAAAGATAAACTGGCAAAATAAAAAAGAACAGATAAATACATAAGGCTAGCAACATTAGCAAAAGTCTTGTTACAGCAAAAGACTGAATGAGCTAATAATGTACATGCTCATAATGAAGCACTATGCAGCTGTAAAAAATAAATAATATCTACATACTGCTATGAGGGGATTTTGAGGCTACAGTAACATTAAAAAACAAAATAAATAACTATGCACAGGAAGCTACCTTTTACCTAAAAAAGGAGAAAATACAAATTAATTTCTATGTCTATATGACATATAGATGTATTACTATGTATACATACTTATATTTTAAAAGTGGAAGGATAAACCAAAACCTAATAGAAATGGTTATCTATAGGAAGAGGGAGATAATAGGAAGAGGAGATAGGCATGAAAACTAGACTTTTCCAAACGGATTTTGCCTTGTATTTGAATTTGACCTTGGAACCACATAAACAAAAAAACAAGATTAAATTTTAAAAAAGAATCTCTAAAAATAAAACAAATGATTCAGGCTATGTACTGAGATGGTGGCTTACCAACATAGAAAAGAGCTACTGCAAATGATTTTAAAACATTAAAACTATACAGAATATATTCTAAAGATAAAAAATGTGAAAAGAGTTATAAACTATTTTCAGTAATCGTATTAGTAATGTTGATATCCCTATTCTGAAACTATTTTATATAATACCAGGCAAATAAGTTATTATGCTAATGTCATTCAGAATTAAGATTTTCAGCACATGAGAAGAGCTATAAATATAAAATCAAAGAAGCAAAAACTCTGAAGTTCTACATTTGAATCAGAAAAATCAGAAAAAAAATTTCTATTAAAACAAAAATTCCTAAATGTATCCACTAAGGTGGTGTAACAACAGTAACCACTCAGGAGCAATGAGTAATGCCCAGAGTAATACCATTTCCTACAAAAAAAAGAACGAGGGCTCCTCAGAGGAATGGCTGATTTCCAGGCCAAGGGCAGTAACGTACAAAAAGACCCTGGAACATCCTGTTAATCCAGGAAGCAAGAAGCCCATCAAAGACTACTGGAGTGGCATCAAAAGGATTCCCACTCACCAAAGATGAGACAACCTGAACATCAAAAAGATATTATCTGTAAGGAACGAAAACAAAAATATTTTTAAATTTATGAAACTCATGATCATAAATAAAAACAAAATCTCACTGATCCCCTTTGATTGGTGCTAGGGAGCTGATTCATTATTTTGAAAACTGGTAAAATAAAGAATCAGGTACTTACCCTGATTTTCTTGTACATCAGAGAACTAAACAGTTTATGAGAAAACGCTCTTTTTAAAAGAATTCCATTTAATAAATATGAATTTGCAATCCTAATAAAATGGGTCTAGGCATCAATAATGAATAGCTATTAAAGCCATAAGGTAAAAAGCTATGTGGGGAACTTTACAGTTAGTGGATCAGAACAACAGGACCTGAACTCACTGATGACATCTTATCACAAAAAGAAATTAAGACATTATGGGATTATATGGTGAAGTAAGAAATGGACAGCACCACCATCCATGAAGCATTCTTGCCACCCTCAAAAAAAAGGGGGGGATCCCAAACAAATCAAGCCTGTAGGTAGGTCTTCACAGAAAAAAAACAAACATGTTAAATAACACCACAGGGACAAAACAGCAAAATCTAGACTTTGGGAAACTCTACTAGGCAAACCACCTGGTTTTTTCAATAAAATAGAAAAAAAAAAAAAAGGTAGAGGGAACTTACAAATTTAAAGAGAATTAACAGATATAACTAAATACAATGTGAGGATCTTGTTTGAATTTTTGAATAAAGCCAACTAGAAAACAAAATTATGAGACAAACAAGGAAACTTAAGCACTGGATATTACTGATGTTATGAATTACTGTCAATTTTTAGGGATAATGATATTATGGTTATATAAAAAAAAAATCCTTACCTTTTAGATATATGTACTGAAAATTACTTGGATTTGCTTCAAAATAACCCAGAGGGAGAAGGAGGGAACGGGACTCTGAGCCATCCAACTACCAGTCCCAATCATATAGGATGGTAAGGCAGTTTCTCTCAGAATAGCAGCTAGTATTTTTTGAGCACTCACTAAATATCAAGTGTAGTTCCAGTGCATTTATAAAGACACTGCAGCTTAAGACAGCCAGGACGAAGACCTCCATCTGTTGAACTCCAGACTCCGAGCTCTTAACCACAACATACTACCACCAGTTGAACTGCTTTGCCATTCCAGTGTTAGACTGTTTGAGTAAAAAATGTTTCTTATGTTGGAATAAAATCCATCATCCCTGCAACATCCATCTTATTTTTCTGACCTATATACATACTATTTCAGCTATTCTTTCAACAAGTATTTTGAGGGCCTGCTATGTGTCAGGCTCTGGGGAAAGAAGATGAAAAATTGTCTCTGCTCCCAAATAGTCTGAAGAAAGTAGGAGACTGCCAAGTAGAAGCAATGATACAGTGTAATAAATGCCACAGAAGACACAAAGGGTATTAAGAGACCAGAGAGGAGGGGGCAAATGAATCACAAGAAAGACTTCCAGAAAAAGTAAAGCCGAAGAAAAGACCCAAAGAACAAGAAACTAATGAGAAAGATAAAGCTCTTTGAAGGGCTTTTCAGGCATGTCTGAGGTGTGAAAGCAAAGCATTTATGGAGAATATGAATAGACTATAAACTGAAACAAAAGTAACGAACATAAAATGCAAGTCTCAAAGAGAGGCAGGTTTGAATTCACTTCTGTCAAATTATTGGGCCAACCCATGCCTAGGTTTCTCATCTGGAAATCTGTGCCTGGGTTTTCTACCTTATATGCTGAGAAATAAAAGAAACGTACATAACACTTGGGACAGCACCCTTGGGCAGGGCATCTACCTACAAGTTTTCATTCTGGAGGATACATTTAAACTTTGTTTAAATTCAAGTCACTTCTGAAAAAGATTATTTTAAGATTAAATTCAGTGCCTTTTTCAAGCATGTACAATTTCCATAAAATGTAACTTAGCTAGTAATCAGCCACCAATCACACTGGTCTGAAAATCTTTTGCTCTTTAAAATATATGGAAGCTTGGGGCACCTGGGTCGCTCAGTCAGTTAAGCATCCCACTTCAGTTCAGGTCATGAACTCATGGTTCACGAGTTCCAGTCCCACACTGGGCTCACTGCTGACAGTTCAGAGCCTGCTTGGGATTCTCTCTCTCCCTCTCTCTCTGCCCCTCCCTCGCTTGCATCTCTCTCTCTCTCTCTCTCTCTCTCTCCCTCCCTCCCTCCCTCCCTCCCTCTCCCTCTCCCTCCCTCTCCCTCTCTCTCTCTGTCCCTCCCTCCCTCAAAAATAAACATTTAAAGAGGTGCCTGGGTGGCTCAGTCGGTTAAGCAGCCGACTTCGGTTCAGGTCACGATCTCGCAGTTCATGAGTTTGAGCCCAGTGTTGGGCTCTGTGCTGACAGCTCAGAGCCTGGAGGCTGCTTCAGATTCTGTCTCTCCCTCTCTCTCTGCCCCTCTCCCACTCATTCATATTCATTCTCTCTCTCTTCTCTCTCTCTCCCCTTCTCTATTTATTTTGAGAGGGAGAGAGAGAGAATTCCAAGCAGGCTCCCTACTGTCAGCACAGAGCCCAACCCAGGGCTCAAACCCACGAACAGCAAGATCATGACCTGAGCCAAAACCAAGAGCCAGATACTCAACCAACTTAGCCACCAACGCACCCCAAAACAGTTTATTTCTGATTAGCCATATGTATTTCATGTTATTTCTTCTTTTTAGAAGTCAGTATTATCACAGCTAAAACAGCAGCCAATATTTAAAGTTAACTCTGTGTCAGATATTGTTGCTAAAAAGTTCATATGTATTAACTTATTTAATAAATGCCTAGAAAATTTCCAGTAACTTGTCATAAAAATTCTTTTTTCTATTTAGAGTGAATTTTCTAACTGAAAATAAAAAACATCCCTAGAACAACTCAAGAAACTAAGATGAATTGCTGCTACAATATTTTCAATTAAAAACTAAAGCACTTGGATAAAATGGATATACATACACAACTTAAACGAAATCGAGAAACTCAATTTCTATTATAGTCCAAAAGAACAAATAAAATCCATTTTCTCACAAAAAGCATATTCCCCTTATTTGACTTACTTAACAAGAAACAAAAGATTTACCTCTAAGGAAAGAAAACTTTAAGGCTGTAATTTTAATCTTTTTTAGACCAATTTAATATCTGAAAATTAAATAATTTTAATTCTATATTTACTAAAATTCCTCCAAGCTATATGCACCACAGCAGAACAGAAACACCAGTACCTAAAGAAGAAAGTTCAAGTCTTAGCTTTGATCAACCTCTAACTTACACCTGCAAACTTGGGCAGGTGAATTAAACTTCTCTGAGCCCCAATATCTTCATCTATTTAGCGATGGAATTGGAACCAATGATCCTGATTATAAGGTGGTGGGTGAGTGTATCTGTAGGCCAGAAGGAAGACCAGATTCTGACTTTCTGATGGGAATAATTAACAAGTGTTAATCTAATACTTGCCAAATATCAGCACAAACATCATCAAGAGAAAAAAAAAAAAAAACAACGGTTGTTTTGTTTGGTTTAAAAATATTGTTCAGGGCGCCTGGGTGGTTCAGTCGGTTAAGCGTCCCACTTCGGCTCAGGTCATGATCTCACGGTTCGTGAGTTCAAGCCTCGCGTCAGGCTCTGTGCTGACAGCTCAGAGCCTGGAGCCTGTTTCAGATTCTGTGCCTCCCTCTCTCTCTCTGACGCTCCCCCGTTCATGCTCTGTCTCAAAAATAAATAAACGTTAAAAAAAAAAAAATTTAAAAATATTGTTAAATTATAGGCATACTGTTCTAAATGTTCTTCCTCAACAAAGCAAGCATCTATTATATTATACTATATATACTGTATATAACATACAGAAATGTTTACATCTGTATTATTTTCCTCTTTCAACTTACTGAAAGACTGCTGGAGGATGGAAAGCAGGGAGGAAGGTACAGATGCTTTTAGTAATTCCCAAATGACTCAATTCAGCATGAATTATGGAAGAAACAGCCTGTCATTAAAAATTAGATTGCTATCTCAACAGTGTATAACGAATTAAAGTGTTACAAATTCCATCGTCACTTCCTTAAAAACCACCAATATTTAAATTTTATTTATTAAATACATTTATCCATATATAATATTAGTGTATTTAATAAGTTTTTTTTATCAATTGTGTCTATTCTATTTGGAATGGAAGGATGATTGCCAGCTTCAACTCCTCGGGGCAAATCCCGGCACCAAGTTCTAAGAATGGTGCAATGAAATGGGACTAAAGAGAAGGTACACAGCCTGTTGTGAGCCACTAAATGATTACCCTGAGGGCTGGGGGAGGGAAAGAAATGTTTCAGGAGAAGTAAAATATAAGTTATAAGTAATATAAGTTATAAAATGTAAATAAAATATAACATAAAAAATAAAATTTTAAACCCTGTGTAGGAATTCAATAGGTCGACAAGGCAGGGCAATAATACAGGACAGTCAGGGAATAACAGTCTGGCACTAATGAAACTAACAAAGAAGAGAAGGACAGAACATCAGGCTAGAGAGGCAGATATGTGACAGATCATTAAGAGCTTCATTTAACATGGAAAATGCTGCTTGTAGTTTATCCTGGAGAGATGGTCAGATCTACATTTTACCAAGTGTAGATACACTTTGATGTAGTAAAGATTAGTGCAGTTAGTGTAGATTAGAAAAAATAATTCCCAAGGCAATAAGGACTTTAACTAGAGAGAAGAGACTAGAGGCAACTGGTTAAGAGGTTACTGCAACAGGCTAGCCAAGAGATTACAAAGGTCTGATCTAATGTCAATCTCGATACTTTGATATTGGAAGGAATGGAAGTACACACACATATATATACACACACATGAGAAACCTTCAGGACACCGTCATTTGTATTTATATACACATACATGCACATACACATTACACAAATACACACCTATACTCTGCATGTGTGATACACACACACACACAAACACATTATATACATTATTCCAGTTATTCCTCACACCAACCCTTTGAACTGGTTCTTACTTTTTTAGTTTTTTTAATGTTTATTATTATTTTGAGAGAGAGAGAGAGAGAAAGAGCAGTGAAGGGGAAGAGAGAAAGAGGGAGACACAGAATCCGAAGCAGGCTCCGGGCTCTGAGCCATGAGCACAGAGCCCCGATGCGGGGCTCAAACTCAGACTGTGAGATCATGACCTGAGCCGAAGTCGGACACTTAACTGACTGAGCCACCCCGGCGCCCCTCGTTTTTTTGGGGTTTTTTTTGTTGTTTTTTTTTTTTTTACAGAAAAAGAACTTGAGGCTCAGAGAGAATAATTAATTTCATCCAGATCAAACATGTCAATAAATAACAGCTAGGATTCAATCCTGGTGTGTCTGATTCTGACACCTGACTCCACTACATCCAAGAATCACTTAAAAGATAAAACTGATGGGGGGGAAAGGCTAGATTCAGATAAATGGTAGATCAAGACAGATGCACTCTAAAAGTTCAATCAATGCTTTCAGGTTTGTGTAAACCATGCCTAGGGCCATCTTGGTAGAGATTTCTGGTCCTAACTATCATCCAGCATATTCTGTGCTCTCAGAAGCAGGGGCTGCTGAATAACCACATTTGAACCACATGATCATGCATGGTTATTTGTGAAAAATGTATTTGACTTGGACCCACAGTTGAGTTCTCACCTTAAAATCAAGAAGGTGCATTCTTGGAATAAACAACTTCAAAAGAGTCCAGTTTTAATTGCTACTTCAGTTAGACATCAAAATCCCATAGGAAAGAGTTGTTTTACTGATATTTATGCTTAGAAATTTTCCTTCTTTTCAAAGCTTGTATGCCTTCCCCAAGTTTTCAGAAATGCAGGCTAGAGAGATTAAGAAGGATCAGGAAGCAAATACTCCATGTAATCTGAAATTAAGGAATAAAATTAATATCTTTGATAAAAAAAAAAAAAAAAAAAGACAGATGCACTCTAGGGCAGGTCTCACCCAACCATAAGTAAGTGAACAATCTAAACAACAACACAGTTTAATCTTGTACTTACTTTCAGAAAGGGAAAACTAAAGTTTCTCTAATGCACAGCTGCTAAAATAAGCATTTGCTATTGCGATGTGTTCTTTCTTTCTTCCCACATTCTCTTTGCTATCAACATTTCCTCCTCTATTTTGCTATGTGGGGTTTAAAATACTTATTTAGCCTCTTATAGAACTTAGGGGAATGAAGGAAGCATATAAATAAAAATAAAGAGACTTGATTTTATTATAGCGGCCTTATTATGTATTCAAAAATGTGTGGATATTTGATACAAAGGAATTATTAATTTATTTTTATTTTTTTAATATTTATTTTTGAGAGAGAGAGAGTACACACATGAGTAGGAGAGGGGCAGAGGAGGAGAGAAAGAGAATACTAAGCAGGCTCTGTGCTGTCACCATAGAGCCCAACACAGGGCTCGAACTCATGAACCAGGAGATCATGACCTGAGCTGAAATCAAGAGTAGGATGCTTAATGTACCAAGCCACCCAGACACCCCTATTGTTATTTTTTTTTTAAGTGTATAACAGTATTGTAGCTAACTGCCCTTCACGCTTTAAAAAAACATACTGAAATATTTACAGATGAAAGTATACAATGCCTGGAATTTGCTCAAAATAATACAAGAAGGAGAGAAACAGATGTGGCAGGACTGACTCTTCTTGCTGACTACTGGGGTTAAATGACAGGAACTTTCAGATCCATTACATTTTTGCAACTACTTATTTGAAATTCTCCATTAATTAGAGAGCTTTCAAATTTATTCAAACACTATATAAATAAGGAAAAAGACCAAAACAGTATGTTATTTACATATATATAGATAGATATAGATATAACAGTATGTTATTTATATATAAATCATTTTCTCTCGGGGGCCTGGGTGGCTTAGTCAGTTAAGCACCTGACCCTTGATCCTGGCTCAGGTCATGTTCTCAAGGTTCATGAGATGGAGACCCAAATGGGGCTCTACGCGGACAGGGGGGAGCCTGCTTGGAATTCTCTCTCTGCCCCTCCCCCACTCGTTCACACACTCTCTCTCAAAACACATAAATAAACTTAAAAAAAAGGAAAGAAAAGGGAAAACAAGTTTTTCTTTCTGATGTCTAGGGATCAAATATAATTCTTTTCCTAAAAGGAAATTAATGCACATTTACTTATTGCCTTTTGAATTTATTTTGTTTTTGTTTTTTATATTTTACCCTGATGTGTCAACCAGGTGCCCCCAAATACTCAATACTATTATCTGGACACATAGAATTACAATGCACTCAATTGGTTCAAAGCTATCATTTGTATGCTCCTATAAACTTCTAAGGTACTCTCACATTCTTCCACAGATTTCCTTTATACTAGATTGTCAATTCATATATGTAGAATTCTATTAACTTCCATTATGCTTATGTTTACAATCCTGTTAACTACAGAAATTTTCATTCTTTTCCTCTGATCTAAGTAATCTCAGCTTATGGCTATAGCTATCTAATTTTGTGTTGCTGATATTCTAAGATAAATCAAGACTACTATTTCACTTCTTTCTAACCATGACTAGATACAGCTGAAGCTTATGAAACTGCCTCATTTGTTGTAAACTGAAAGGGAAAGCAGAAGAGAAAAACACAGAGAGCAAGTTAATGCTACCTGTTGGAAGTATCCCTCTCTTCCTCCCCTTAGCCCACACAGTTCTCACTCTGAACACATTTCCATTACTACTGCTAGATGACTTTCAATACATCCCGACATTCCTCCACTGACACCCATCACCAAACACAGCCCAGCACCTACAGGTATACCAGGCCCAGTTCAAACGCTATAAAATGGGCTAGGATAACTTAAGTCCTGCCTTCAAAGCATGTGCACACTAGAGGAAGGGAACTCAAGGTCAACAAAACTTACAGGACAGTATGAATACCAAAACTAATAAATATCAAAATAGAGGCATTGACTCAGTGCTCTGGAAGAATAAAAGAGAAAAAAAAAAGTACTACCTAGCAAAGCTAAGGAGATCAGTAGAGAAAAGGAGAAATTAGCTAGCCAGGAGTTTTCAAAAGTTTTGTTATTTTATTTTTAAATATCAAGTGTACTTAAGTAACTTAGTAACCAAGTTACTATCCTTTATTGAACTATACCTTAACCAAAACTCTACACAAGACAAAGCTTTTACACTTGAAAAGTGTACCTCCTCAGAATATCCTGAAAGCTCTCCCTCATTACCTCAACACACAGTATCTCTACCCACAACTCATCATTTCTCTCCACTCTCCAACTATTCTAGCACTTTGTGTTATTTGGCACTCGTTAAAATTACAATGGGGTGCCTGGGTGGCTCAGTCATTAAGCGCCCAACTTCGGCTCAAGCCATGATCTCATGGTTCATAAGTTTGAGCCCTGCATCCGGCTCTGTGCTAACAGCTCAGAGACTGGAGCCTGCTACAGATTCTGTGTCTCCCTCTCTCTCGGACCCTCCCCTGCTCACACTCTGGCTGTATCTCAAAGAATAAACATTAAAAAAAAAATTACAACAATAACACATATATGAGAAGTGCAGATGCCTTCTAAATTTTGAGGAACTTATCAAAGCTACAGGAATGATTATAAGGTCTGCCTTTCACACTCCATGAATACTTTCCTTTAACCCCCACGGTGACCTGCACAGTAGATGCTCAATGAATATTTGATTTAAAAATCTCTGGTGACACATAAAGAATTACTTATTATGCTAAGTATCACATAAAAGCTTAATTAAAACAATTCTTCAGCATGACAACCTACACATGAAGTAGCAGAGCAAAGTGGTTAAGAGCACTGCTCTCAGTGGTTAAAGATAAACTGCCTGACTTCTAATCTAGTCCTATCATTTAATTAGCTGTGTGACCTTAAGGAAGCTACATAATCTCTCAGTGTCTCAATCTTCTCAACTATAAAATGGGATAAAGCAGGAGTGCCTGGGTGGCCCAGTCAGTTGAGTGTCCAACTCTTGATTTAGGCTCAGGTCATGATCTCATGAGATCGAGCCCCACATCAGGCTCTTGCTGAGTGTGGAGCCTGCTTGGGATTTTTTCTCTCTCTCTCTCCCCTCTCTCTCTCCTCTCTCTCTCTCTCTCTCTCTCTCTCTCTCTCCCTTCCTCCGCCCTTCGTCCTCAGTTGCATGCTCTCTAAAATTAAAAATAAAAATGAAATAAAATGGAATAAAACAGTAGCTAACTCGTAAGTCACTGTAAGAGTAAATGACTTGGTACAGTGTTTATACCAGAACCTGACACAGAGTAAGTTGTAAGTTCAATAATAGTAGTAGCAGTAGTGGTATTGCCATCACCAAAAAACCTGGATACTTTGTAGCCAGAAATTCAAATGATAGTAACACCTTTTATCTGAGGTCTCCTTATAGTTACAAAGCTCTTCCACAGAAGATGTAGAAAGGAATGGAAGAGCAAGCATGTTAGGAGTTCCATTAACCCTGGCTCTACCATTAATCATCTACAGGACCACTGACAACTAAGTACCCACAGGCAAGTTAGTTTGCCTCTCTGAGCCTCAGTTCTCTGATCTGTATAATGTGGTAATACCATCTATACCCCAGGAATGTCCTGAGGACAAAAGGGGTCAAGGTATGTAAATCAACAAGCACAGTGTATGGCCAACTACCAAGCTAATAATATCTGTTCCTTTCTCCCACTCCCATACCTCACATGGAATATCCCATTTGATTCTCATCCCCCCATTATGATATTCACATCAGGCTGAACGACATTAAAAAGAATCAAGGGGCGTCTGGCTGGCTCAGTTGGAAGAGTATGAAACTCTTGATCTCAGGGTTGTGAGTTTGAGCCCCCAGCTGGGTGTGGAGATTACTTAAGTAAATTAATAATATATTTAAAAATAAATAAATAGGTAAAAATAGTTGAAAGCTGGCAAATTCACTCTATCCATTTACAAATAGAGAAAATAAGCTCAGAACGGTTAAATGATTTACTCAAGGTCACATGCAGGGTAAGTAATGAAGCTAAAGCTTTAAAACAGATTAAAATTTTTTCATTTCGCTAGCTAGCTAACTGGTTAGGTGAGTCCCTCTCAGGAAGGGGAAAAAAAAAAAAAAGGTATACTAAGTACCATAATACATGCAAAATTACTGTAACCTACAAGTTTTTGTTCTGCCATATTAAAAATTGATGGGGACCTAGATTTCTAAGAAACCTTCCATTGTAAAAATTATCTGTGCAATGTCTATGTATATGTTGTGGTGAACTAAGGGTTTAAAGAAAATTATAGGAAAAAAATATTAAAGGAAGCATATGCATAACTATACTGATTCAAAAAGTACAACTGGATCTAATTAGAAACCCCTCAAGTAGCTGAACAGCAAATGTCCATCCTAGTGAAAGGGTACAGGTATCTAATACCACAGCAGTATTGTTTGCCCAACACACAAGGAAGAGTTATATTAAAGTGTCCACTTTGGTTAACGAAGGTATGGACTAATATGTAACTTTACTGTAGTGAAAAAGAAAAAAACTCATAAGGCTTTTCTTCCAGTAGTAAGAAATGCACTATTGTAGTACAAATGTAGAACTGCTAAACTAACTTCTATAAATTCTACATGGGCTTTAGGATTAGATCACATAAACCATAGTTGGGATTCAATGTCTGCCCGAACATGAAAAGTCCTAACAAAATGCACAGTACTGGTAAATAAATGACAAATGTTAACAGAACAAGGCCCCATAAACCTGGTGGAATATTTAACAGTATCAAATATTTACTGTGATCAGTCTACAAATCTATTCTGCTGCTTTTCTCCTTGATTTGTCATCCACCATTTTACAAAAACCCTACGGACAACAAAATAAGAAAGAGGATAATGAACAAAAACTGGGTCTTTCAACAGATTTACATAGAACAGTTTTGTTTTAATCCGCTTATGGGTCTCCTCCAATTATGTAATCGTTCCACGGCAAAAGATTACACGGCTTTTTCCTACACTGAAAGGAAGGGGTTGGAGGGAGAAACAGAGGAGTGTGAAACAGGTAGCCTCAAAATATGCTCTGTTTCCACGAAACTAAACTGTCTGCTTCTTAGGGACCAGTATGAACTCAGCATTCTTAATTTTCGAGACCTTACCCTTTAGCCATTACAGATTTGTTTTCTTAATCCCATAACAACTGGCAACTCTTCACGTGCTGCAGATTCCACCTAACATCATCACTTCTAGAGTCCATTAGAGCCGGCTGGTCCCAGGGCGGTCAGAGAGTTGTCAACGCTGAAAGGGCAGTGTAATTACAATTACGTCGGTGCAGCTCTTCTCAACTCCCCGAAACAAAAGTCAGGCTGAAATGCTCTGCCACCCTAAGGCGCGCGACTCCGGGCGCTCGCTCCGGTCCCCCAGGTTTCGCCGAAACCCGCCGAGCGTGACCTCTACGCCTCGGCACCGAGCCTCGCTTGTCCTTTTCTACGACCCCAGGTCCAAGCCTACGGCTTCATCCTGCTCCAGGTCCCGCGCAGCGCGGGGCTGCACACTTGTTCGGGGAACTCTCTTAGACCCCCACCCCCTCCGCGACCGCAGGTCCCCAGCTCCCGGCCGCGCGCGCGCCCCGCCGACAGGTAACCGGGATTCCGGCTCACAGCCGCGGGCGCTCGGGACCGCGCAGTTAATGAGTAACGCGCCCGCGTCCGGGGGGCGGGGGAGGAGCCGCCGCCGCCCGACGCCCCAGCGGCCCCAGACGCCCCGAGGCGCCGCGCCGCGCCCCCCGCCGCCGCCGCCTCCACCGGGGTTCTCCGAGCCCGTGTGCCGAGATGGGGGAGCGCGCTTGCCGGGCAGGGGCGGCCGGGCCAGGTCGTCGCGCGCCGCGCCCGCACTTGCACCTGCCACCGCCGCCCCTCCAGGCCGGCTCGCGGGAGAGAGGCGGGCGCGCGGGCGCCGAGGGGGGCGGTGCTCCGCGTCCGGGGCCTCTCCCTCCCGCGGCTGCCCTCACCTGCCGAAACCACCGCGGTCGCTGCCTGCGCTCAGGGGCGCTCGCAGCGCTGTACAGAGCCTGTCCTGAGGCAGCGAGAGGAAGACGAGGACTGCCGGCCGGTCGACGCCGCTACACTCAACGAAGGTGGGCGCACTGCGCTGGGAGCCGCCGAAGGAGAGCGGGACTGCGCCTGCGCCGGGAGCGGAGCCGGGAGCCGGGAGCGGCCGGGCCCGGTGGAGGGAAGGCGGGGCTGGGGGCGGGGCGGGGGCGGGACTGGCGTGGGGCTGGCGTGGGGCGGGAGGAGTCGACGCGCTCCCGCGCCCCCTGGCGCCAGGCGGGGCTCTTCGCAGGTGCCGAGGAGCGTGCCCCAGGTGCCTCCGCGGGCGGTTGCCCTGGGAACGAGCACCCGCGGCGCTGAGCCAAGTTTCCCTGGGCTTTATGGGCGCCTCGAGTTAACTTCGTGTTGGACTGTCCAGGAGTCGGGAAATGAACTTTCGATGTGAGTTGAGGACTACTAGAACCAACCTCAAACTTGGCGTCCATATGTATCTTACAGCGTGTGCGTATGTGTATGAGGGATGGAAGCAGAGGAAGTCTGATAGAACCAGATTCCATCATCTGATCAGTGGCTAGAGCATTCGAGAATGTCCTTTCTGTATCCGCCTTCTCTCATTTTTTGTGTCAACTCTTTTATCAAACTTCCACCGCACTTTAGGTTCTCTGGGTAGGAAAAGTGAAAATACAGAACCAAGCTCCCAAAATCTGATCAGTAAGAAGCGATCGCCATATGTGTCTCTGTGTTTAGTAAAAGACATGGAATTTATGTGATAGACATACTGACCAGGACCATCATTCTAAATGTTGATCACATCTGTTAGAGGCAGTAAAGAAGAGTAGATTATGTGTATGACTATAGCAATCAGGATTTCTGGGATTGAAATCACTAGTGCTAGCTGGGTGACTTTGGTCAAGCTGATCTCTAATAGTACCAATTTTCTCATCAGTAAATGGGGATAATAAGAGTATCCACCTCTCTGACTCGTGAGAGAGCAAATGGTTTAGTACATGTAAAATGCTGTACTGCATGACAGAATGTCTAATGAATATTAGCTATTATTATTAACAACATTATTACTGTTACCATCCATGTATCATCCAAACAGAAACCTGAAAAGTCATTATTCACTTTCACCAATATAGCGAGTCTTATCCATTCTAATTCCCAAGTCATTCTTAAACCTATCCCATTTCCTATTCATTGTCACTAGATAATAACCTTCGTCCATTAACCTTCTTCCTAACTATTCTCCCTTACCCCCTGTCATTCATGTCATGTCCTGAATGAATACTGTTATTCATCACTTACTGTGCTCCATCTCTGTGCCTACTGCTGGACCTGGGGACAGAGAAACTATTACACACTATCTCAAGAACTCAAACATTGCGAGGGAGACAAGCATAATAGTAGCTACGTGGAATGAATAACTCTGCATACAGCAAACCACTTGGGTTCTCCACTCTTCTCATACTCTCTCATGTATCTCATGTTTACATATGCTACTCCTTTTTCTTGTTATGTCCTGACCCTCCACCTTTTTCTTACCTAATTCCTGTTTATCCTTCATTATTCAGACTAAGCATCAATTCCCTTCTGAACCCTTCCCTGTTGCTTGCCACCTAGCCCTGTCCCACCCCAGTATGGGTTAGGTGCTCTTAGCTGTGCTCCCATAGGACCTTGTCTCTTTCTAGCAGTTATCACATAGAATGGTAATGGTGGTTTTGTCTGTTTTCCTACTAACTATTAGCTTCTTGAGAACAAGCACAAGACCTGACACGTAGTAGAACTGGCTCAATAAATGCAGATGAGTAAATGACATACATACTGACACACTGTCTTGGTATATAAATGTTTAGAGGACAGGCCCTGTGATCTGTTCTGCATAGGAGTTAAGACATCAAGCATCTACAGGAAATAGTAAACAGTAGCCTTATGCCTGAGTCCCAGGCTAGTCCATTTGCAAATTAGCTACCATCCTAGAGGCTCTTTGGAAAGTACTCAGAGGTGTCTCCTCCCACATGCTTAACCTGGAAGCATAGTTTAAGAATGAAAAGAGCCATATGAGTAGTTACCTGTAATAATGCCTTGGTGTCCTTGCAACAGAGAGACCAAGGTATGTTGCAAAGTGTGAGACACTCAGAGTCTCAGCCTACAAAATCTGTAAAGTGTTGTAAGCATCCTAGGTTAGATTGCTCACCCATATATTAAAGAGACAGACACTTCACAAACTTTAAAAATATGATGATAGATTTTGCTGTGTGCTCAAATCTGCCTTCTTTCTCTTTCATTAAAAAAATAAATTATACAATATATAAGATGATATTGTATTTTTTAGAGAAATCTTAAGACTTTCACATCCATACCTGAGGCCAGAAAATGAAGGAGATGAATGCAAATATCCAGAAATTTTTAATTGACAAATCATCAGTTATAATTTTTTATTGCTTATTTGCCTCTTTTGTTTTTCCAAGTCCAGACAATGTATATTTACAGGGTACTTTCCAGTTTCAAACTAACTTCACACAAATTATCTCATGAACCTTTTACAAAAAACAATTTGACATAGGTAGAAAGGTAATCTTCATCTTTACCGACAGGGAGCTTGGACCACCAAAGTTAGGGCCTTGGTCTTCAGAATACAGGGTAATATCTTACAGACAAATGAAGTTAAAACTCTAAAAAGCATACCGGACTTCATGTCCAGCAGTATGGCAAACTAGAGACTGGCTGATTGCCCCACCAAAAGCAACTCAAAGTGCTAGATGAAATATATAAAACGTCTTATCAAACATATCAATAAGCTGATAAGAACATAAGAAATCCTCAAGGGCAAAAAAAACTAGGTAAAAGCAGGAACCCAGACAGTAAATAATAACAATGCAAAATGGAAGAAGGAAAGAAAGAAAGAAAGAAAGAAAGAAAGAAAGAAAGAAAGAAAGAAAGAAAGAAAAAAGATGTTTACAAGGGGAAATGTACCAAAAATAATATTTCCTTGACTAGCAAAATAATTATTTGCAAGCTAGGGTTTGCATTCCCACAAAAATTGGCTTTCATAACTTCTGTACAAAAGCAGAGCTGTCTCTGAAGTGTCTTTTATTAGATCGGTTATGGACAATTCTGCATTTCAGGCCCTTTTCCTAATGTTGGAATAAACAACTGCAAAAAATTGGAAAGCTGAGAGAAAAAGGTTAACAGAAGAGCTTAGACTCTAAAAAGTATGGTGCTCTTCAAAAGAGTCACTTTAACAAGCTACATACATATAAGGAAAAGTTTGGGTAATTGGCTTCAGATCTATAGACACCCAAATTGCCATCCATTGAACGCATATTTATTTATTACTTCTCTATGCCAGATATATAAATAATCTGCAGTGAGAGAGAAGAGAAGGAGAGGTGAGACACAATGAGAGGACCTCTTGGCCTCCCCACTGTCCCAGGTTCCAGTCTATTCCTGAGGCTTTCTTCATTCCTACCCATAGGTTCTGTGACAAATCCTTGTATGTTTAATTCTGCCATTTTGCTTATATTTTCAGTGGATTCCTATCATTGGCCACCAGAAAATTATCCTAAACAATGTATTTTCATGGAGGGATTGGTGTCTGTAGCAGCTAAAAACTCAAAATAGCAGTAGCTTAAATAAAATAAAATGTATTCCTCTTATGCTGATATGGTAGCTTTCTGATCAACACAGACACAGGCTCTCTCTCTCTCTATCATGTGGCTTTACCATCTTGAACATGCAGCTTCTACCTCATGATCCATAATGGCTGTTCAAGCTTCAGCCATCACATCCTTATTTCCACCCAGCAGAAAAGAGATAAGGGCAGAAAAGGACATCTCCCTCTATTTAAGAACACTTGCAGTGTATACCTCACTACACTTACCCCTGATTGGTCAGAACTTAACTCTTTTTTTTTTTTTAAGTTTAAGTTAGGCAAAAAATGGGTATAACTACTATTATACCAGTTAGAAGCAACTGATTAGAAGGCCACAAAGCAACATGCACAGACCCTACATAGTGCTAAGTGGAAAAAAAAAAAAATAGATGTATGATCAATATCATGTATGTACATTAGAAACGATATACATAAAAATAGCCATTTTATAAAAACACATAAAAAGATACACACCTAACACATGTGAATGGTTGACTATCTGGGGGATAGGAATAGAAATAAAAAGGAAAAAAATAACACAAATCTTGCATGATCAATTACGATAATGTGGCCTGAACTGATAAGTATGATTTATGATTTAAGTATGATTATGATTTATGATTTCTTAACTCTGCTTGAAAGTTTTAAGAATGAAGCAAAACCACTACAAGAGCTTAAACATAAATTGAAGAAGAGGGAGGAAAATATTAAACTATTTCAGAAATGAAGGCAAACTTGGAAACAGCACAAAGGAGAATAAATTTTTTTAAGGAAAAAATCAAAAACAAAATAAAGCATTTTTAAAGAGTCATAGAATACCAGATTAAGAAAAGCAAGTAAAATGAAATGGAAATGAACAAACAGAAAGGATTAGAGAGAAGATTATGTAAATGGAAGAGAAACAAAAGAAATCCACCATATGCATAATCAAGGAATAAAACCAAGAAAAGAATCTAGATATTGGAACAGAAAAAAAAGAAAAAACTTAGATAAGTATTTTGAGAGACTTTTCAGAAATAAAAGAAGACCCAAACTATAAACATAAATGTATATAATAACCCAAAGGAAAAAAAATGGCACAAAAAATAGTCAAACTAAGACCTATTGTAGTAAAGCTATTGGATTTCAAAGCTAATGAAAATCTTTTGGATAACTAGGTAAAAATGATCAAGACATCTGTAAAAGGAAAAAATATCAAAATGTGACCCAAAGGATTTTATGCTCAAGAATTTTATAACAAAGAAGTTTGTTTAAATACAAATGTAATATACATTTTTGAACATGCATGCAATATAGTTTTCATGAACCCTTTTGTAAGACAGTAGAGAATGAACCTCAGCCAAACAAGAGATGAATTTAGGACCAAAACAAACAAACAAACAAACCCACAAAAACAAACAAAACTGACAGTGATCCTTGAATCCACTTAACTGTAGAATTACGTCTAAAACAAATATGAGAAGGATATGGTCATAGAACAGAGAGTAAATTATAAATCCTGACAATGTATCAATGAAACAACCAATAGAAGTTGAGAAAGAAGAGAAACAAGGTAAACGTTACAAAAAATAATGTAATTAGGGAATGGGAGAGGAGGCGCAGGAAATATACTGCTTACTGCTTTGAATAATATCTAATATATTCATAAATATATAATAATATATATAATATATATTTATATATAAGTAATATATATATATAAATATATAGTTATAAAGTTATTAAGATATCCACTGGAATAAAAATGCATGCCTTTCAAATTCAAAAACATGCATACCAAAGAGTACACAGGCCATATAGTGACAAAAAGTTAAATGAACAGTATAAACTAAAAGCATAACCAAAAAATGGTAGGTGGACTAAAATAGAACATAACTTACATTTCACTATATATAAAAAGATTAAACTTACCAATTAATTAAAAATTTTCTCAGAAAGAATATCAAATCAAATCCCAACTCTCTGCTGCATACATAAGATAATGAAAACAAAGTGACTTAGGATGAAAATAAAAGGATAGACGAGAGTATACTAAGCAAATGAAGCCAATATCAAAATTTTATCTCCAACAAATCTCGATTCAGGGAAAAAGCATTAAATGAGACAAAGACAGGCACTTTATAACAATAAAGCATGAGGTACAAAAATTAAGATCTCACACTTCTAAATATCTATAAAACAAATTACATAGCATTTAAAATTTATAGAGGAAAAATTACAGCAGATCCAAGGAGAAATCAACAGGAAACATGGCTAATTAATTTACCTCTCGTGCAGAACAGATCAAGTGCTAAAAAAATAATAAAATAAGTAAGAATAGAAAAGCCCTAAGTAACATAATTAATAAGGTAGATTATATACGTGTTTATACACTGCTATACATAGTTGTGAGAGAGAATAAAACTACCCCTTTGATGCATAGTCAATTTTTGTAAATTACCCATGAACTATTTACAAAAATTGACTACATATCAAAAGGGTTTTCAAACAGGCCCCACCCTAAGGTTGGGGAATGCTTTTTTTATTCTCGGCCCCCTTTAGTACAGCTGGCTGCTGTTTTATTTCCTTTACACATCGAATTTCCAGATGTAAAAAAAAAAGGAAGTTTGAAAACTACTGTGACACACACACACACTTAACAATGTAAAAATATTTATTTTATTTTAAATTTAAGATCCACAGCCCACGTGCCAATTGTATGGAATGGAATGCTATAAAGCAACAGTGTCCAGTAGGTGACCTAATTGACCCTGGTTAGCTGGAACACAGAAAGTTTTCAAGGGCTATCTGCCAGCAAGGAGTTTGAGAAGTTTGGCATAAACAGGGGTGTTTAGTAGGGGTGGGGCACCAGCAATGGAGTGGGGCAGGAGTGCTTCAATACTAACTCAAGACAAAGGAGAAGTCTGATCCTCCTTGCTTCATTCAACAGGCCAGCTTGTGATCTGAGCTGTGTAAGATTCTTTTCCTGGCATAAGGATGAAAGTTGTCGTGGTTGTCAACATTTTTTATGCCTGTGCCCTTAACCATCACCGGGTTGGACAAAGACAAAGCATCGTGTACAGTTGGGTTGTGTTTTAATGCAGCCAGAAGGCTAGATTACAGGAACTAGTTAAAGAGATGTTTTGAGGTCAAGGACTTTGGGGAATTGAAAGGACTCTCAGAGGCCCAACTTACTCAACATGCAGCGGCCCGAGAGATTGCACTTTCTTGCTGATCTGATGAAACACCTGAATGTACAGAGCTTAAAACCACAGGGAAAAGGAAGGACTTTTGTCTCAGGAAATGAAGATCTCAGGCTCAAACCAGGCATGTGAATTGAGCTAATGGCAACTGGGCTTAATGGAATTATAGATTTTGAGGAGTTGCTGTACTATTTTGGTAGACATAAAGTCCACATTTCAAAAGACACAGATTTTGATGAATATGAACCATACTTTACATTTCTGCAGCTGCTTTTGGCATGCAAACCTCAGGATGTGTTTGAACTACCAAGTAACTCTCATCCGTGCAGCTTGGTGGCAAGAAGAATTTAATTTCACAGACCGGAAAAGAAACTATACTATCAAAGACACAATTTAATTAAAATTGGAGAAGTGGCATATGAGTCACAAAATTGTCCTAAATGTCTTCCTACATGGCTCTCTTTCCTGCAATCTAGCAGGAAACTGATGGTAACTATCAGTAACAAAAACTTGGAGTAGAAATTCAACTGTCCACATGCTTCTTGAATATAGTCCAGATGTCTCAAGAACTGTTCAGCCATATACCTAACTATATTGTCATTGTCATGATGAAAATTAATCCGTGAGTTTCTGTTTTAGGTAAATACTTTTCAAGACCAGAAATACTCTGACATCATCCCCATGTGAAATAAATCCAGCTAGACGGGCAGACACTTTTGGCTGCAAGGAATGGACTTCTGTCCCCCATTCAGTGCCAGCAATGCCGGCTTAGTACCCAAGCGATTCAGATAATTGTAGAATCTGACCTTGAGGTAAACTAGAAAGTATGGGAAATACCTGAATACTGCTTAGCATAGTATTTATACAGAGCAGATGAACAATATAAACCCTTAATTAGTCTGTCTCTTGGGGTCTTGAAATTTCCAGCATGTTGTGATTCTGAGGCTTCAGTGAGGCCTAGCCAAGAGATCTGAGTCATCCCCAGTTTTGGTAGGCTGTAGCACATTTTATTAATAGTTGACTAAGTAATCTTGAAGGACTCTTAATACTATCCTAAAAATCCATAATTTTGAATACCGTTAGGAGAGAATTCAGACCACACACATGAGTTTCTGATTATCTGTAAAATGTGGTATCACTATTCTAAGGAATTAGAGAGAACTTTCGGTATGGACATGACTAGCTGTATTAGTATTTTCTCTTTCCATCTTTGGAAATCATGTAAGAGTTACGAAGACTAAAAACACAACCTACACCCCACACACACATATACACATACCAAAATCCACAAATCCTTTTTTTTTTTCTTCTTTTGCAAACTAGGGCATTACCATACTGCCCAGATTCTAAAACATGTATAGGAGCTGCCAAAAGCAGCTGAAGTTGAGTGGAAATTGTATGGGAGAAAGTAGAGAGAAAAAAAAACACAGGGGTGGATCTCAACAGCAAGAAGACCCAGGTAGGCACTGCTAGTAAAAGTGTAACACGTGAAGGTAAGGAACACATCCTGAGTTGAAGAAATTTTATCCTTTGTTTGCAAAAGAGGGTGGGGAACGTGGGGCAAGCCATGCTGGCAACAAAAGGTCTTGTACTCAGTTGGATTCAGAATAACCGTGCAAGTGACGCTACACAAAAAATCATACAGATAAGCCATATTTGCAGGGAGCAATCTCTTCCATGTGGCAGAAGAGAAGAGAGCCCACACCTAGTAAAAACCATCTTCTTCCTGTCCTTACTCCCACCTATACTGGAAACTCTTGTAAATCGCTGGTCCAGGAAACCACATTTCATCCAATGATGAGAGATAAAAAAGGAAGTAACACAGCACCAACATAAAGAAACTATAAAGAAAATTGGAGGGGGGGGGGGAGCAAAACACAATATGCGAAGCTCTCTTTACCAGTAAAATGTCACTATGGCAGATATATTTTTGGAAAGATATCTTCCTCTGAATTAGAAAAATAAACGAGACAATCACCTCTATAAAAAGAAAACAGACTCCCTCTCTCTGCCCCTCCCCTGTTCACATCTCTCTCTCTCTCTGTCTCTCTGTCTCTCTCTCAAAAGTAAATAAAACATTTTTTAAAAATTAAAAAAGAAAGAAAACAAAGAAACAAAGATATAGTGAAAGATATAGTGAAGATATAGTGAAAGGAAAAATAGAAGAACTCGGAAAAGAAGTAGAAAAAAACCAAAACCTTCAAAGAAATAAAGACAAAATTAGAAGGAAAGAAAGAAAAGAAACTTAAGAAACGATAAAAATATAGAGAAAAGAAATGAGAAAAAACACGCAAAATAAAATGACAAGTAGAGTAAAAAAGATCAGAACAAAACAATAGATACAGAAAACAGGCAAAGGAGATTTTCTAAAACTTATAATTGATGCCCCGAGCCCCCAAGAAAGCCCCAAAATAATCGAACAAAATAAATGTTTAAAGATACAATCAAAGAAAAATTTGCTCAATTAAAAGACAACTCTTCTCTTGAAAAACTGTATTATAATCCAAGGATATTTTACTTGAATAGCTAATGACTACAAAGAGAAAACAATAATCCTTTCTGGGAGGTTACAAATAGTCAAGTCAGTTATAAAGGGGAACTGTCAGGTGGCCTTACATTTCTATGCAGTAATGTTCATTATAAGAAGACATTAGAGCACCATATATAAGATACTCAAATATGGGCACAAAGCCTTTAAGTCTAGCCAAACTGCCTTTCAAATATAGACTAGAGATGGAGTGTGAGTGGGGGTAGGGGGGGACAGAGAGAGCCAGAGACACAGAATTGGAAGCAGGCTCCAGGCTCTGAGCTGTCAGCACAGAGCCCCACGCGGGGCTCGAACCCACGGACCTCGAACCCACGGACCTCGAACCCACAGACCGCAAGACCACGACCTGAGCAGGAGTCTGGTGCTCAACCAATTGAGCCACCCAAGCGACCCAAGAGACAAAGAGTTTTTAATGTGCAAAAAACACAGGTAACATTGTTCCTATCAGCCTTTGTAAGAAAATTACTAAAAGATGAACTTCAGGCAAAAAGGAGATTAGGGGCAAAGAAGTTCTGCTTGTGAACATTATGTAGTTAAACGGAATCCTTCCATTGTGCCCTCTGGAATTCAGCCATCATCAGCCCAAGTCCCTGTATCCTCAACCTCTTCTCTGAACATTTCATTCCCTTGTTGCTCTAGAAACCTGGCTCTTCCCTGAGGATACTGCTTCCCCTGCAACCATCCTACGCAGCAGCTGTTTTTCTCCCACAGTCATATACCTGGG
This sequence comes from Panthera uncia, assembly GCF_023721935.1. NCBI lineage: Eukaryota > Metazoa > Chordata > Mammalia > Carnivora > Felidae > Panthera > Panthera uncia. Next base: position 92,050,147 of record NC_064809.1, on the reverse strand, counting down.
CCTTGGGTGGGGTAGGCCACCTCTTTGCTCTCATTGTCACTTGCAGACTTTTTTCACTCCCCTCACTAAAATTCCCCAGCTTCAAGTCCCATGTTATCAGATTAATTCACCTAACAATGTTCATTTTTGCGATCATCTCTTGACACTTAGGTCATTTGCTCTTGTTTCTCAATGATATTAGCTACAGCCTGATAATCTCTCTATTTTTAATTCTTGGTAAATTTAATAAATATTGTAGGTGATCTTTCCAACACCATAGTCTCTCTGTTTTTTTAATACCTCCACTCAAATGACATTGTTCTTAGCATACCTCATTCCTCACCCTATAGTCATGCTCCAGACCTTGTCATTATCAATAACTTCATAATCTTAATTCTATCATTCTGTTTTCTGACATTTCACTTCCTATCTTTCCAACTTACTCCCTTTACTGCCCCAACTCCCAGCAATCCTTTGATCCTATAGTCAAGGAAAAAAGATGGCATATATACCAAGTTATTCATTGCAGCATTCTTCTTAATAGAATACTAAAAACAAACCAAATGTACATCTTTAAAGGCCTCGTTAAAGGATTCGTTTAAGGAAGGAAGCGGTTACTTGAACCAGGAAACTGGAAGACTGTAGGGAGAAGGCTGCTTGACAGGAGCTGTCACCTTGGTGACTCGGCAAGGACAGAACTACAGAAGTATCCACTCTCCCTTGTCATTCTCTGTTGTTTTCTGCCACTAACTCAGAATCAAATAAGAATTATTAAATTGCTTTTTAAGGCCACTTTGAGAAGAGTATCAGGCAGGATACAAGTGTCACATTAGTACAGTCTAAGAATTGATATGAAACCTTGCCTAAGGAAATGGCTACCAACCTGGGGTCTCTGGAAGCTTGAGGATATGCAAAGGTCATTACGTGGCTGAATAAACTATTTTCAACATTTCAAAAAATGTATCACATAGAAATCGTATCACAGGAGAAATTTCTCCTCCGTAAGCAAATGGAAATGTCATACTTTCTAGCTTTGAGCTGGTATAGTGTGAACTTCTGCTGATCATGTGATAGGTGGTAGGCATTTCCTGATCTTAGAGATCACCAAATCTAGGAGGTATAGTCTATAATTTATGAAATTGATTTATCACTAAAAATCACAAAATGTATCCCATTATTAGAATATCATAACTAAAATATGGTTGTTGTTATTTGTTCACCTGAAATTACTGACTAATTTTCCAGGTTTAGAACAGTAAATAACTAATACAGTGGTATAAGATATGTGAGTTAAAATATTAAATGGTAGGGCACCTGGGTGGCTCAGTTGGTTAACCGTCTGACATTGACTCAGGTCATGATCTCACAGTTTATGAGTTTGAGCCCCATATTAGGCATCAGAGCCCGTTTCAGATCTTCTGTTCCCCTCTCTCTCTGTCCCTCCCCTGCTCACTCTGTCACTCTCAAAAATAAATAAAATATTTTTTAAAAATTTAAAAATATATTAAATGATATCACATAAAATAAAAACATACTGTTTTGGTTCTAAATTCAGTGGTCAGATTTTTTTTTTTCTAAAGACTGTAGAAGCATTCTTTAGTTTACTCAACATTATTAGTCAAATACCATGAAGGGCTAAGTTACATTCACAATTTTATCTTTTCTGTTTGGTCTGATCAATTTTTTAAATAGCTTCATGTAGAATTTGATTTATATTTTATAACCTATCCATGTTAATAACAGATTCTCTCAGAAAGAAATCAAAAGGGTACTAGACTAAAGACTTTGACTTTTGAAGTAAAGTGATGGGTTTTTTATAGTCAGAAAAACTGCAGATTTGAGAAATGCCATAGTTAACCCCTTTAGGATAAGTGAGGAGGGAGACCAGAGTGATGGTCTTCAGAGGCTGTCACGCTGGAGGCTAAGGGGGATGAGCTGCCTGGAAAAAAGGAAAAGCAGATGGAGTCCCGTTGTTCCCCATAAGGGGTCATTACCTTCAAAACTGTCAAGATGTCAAAGATTTAAGATAAAAACATAAGGCAAAAGAGTTTTCCTCCAAAGTATGCCTGAAACCTGAGACAGAAGATATGTAAAATTTCCCACATGGGGCTGTTTTTCTTATCAATGAACACTTCAACCCCCTCGTCAGGGAATATTTAGTATCCTATCCAAGTTCTCACCCCTAGGCCATTGCCTGACTAATTACATCTCCCTAGATGATAGCCCTCAGGAAAACCAGGCTGGGCAAGTCAGAATGCATAGAATTTCATTTCTTTATTTATTCAAGGCACTTATTCACTGACAAAATAACTCAAATGGAAAGGCTTTGGACATATGCAAAAATGGGAAGTAATCTCCTCTCTGAGTTAGGACCCTCCTGGGAGAGTAGCATGCCTTATCAATGTTGCAGACCTCCATCTGAGAAGCCAGCAGATTGCAGTCATGGGCATAAACACAATTGCCTGACCCTGGGCAAAATGCAATAGGGCATAATTAATGCAGTCACAAGTATCAGATCAGTAAAGCTTCAGCTAAGTGTGGTGACTGATTTTAAATAAGATCTTTCTTTTCAGATTGTTTTTAGCACTTTAAATATGTCCTCCAAAGAGACTCATACATAGTGCTTCAAGATAATTACTATAATGTGGAGAATTGGGAACAACGTGAATGTCCATCAATAAGGAAATGACAAAATAAATTATGGCATATGCATTCTCTGGAATCTTAGGCGTTTGTTAAAAAGAATGATCACAATATACTGAAGGGAAAAAATGGCTATGACGTTTTAAGATAAAATAAGAATTAGAACAATATGTATGATTCCCCTTTTACAAAATTTCCATTTTGTAAAGCAAGTATATCGGATGCAATCTTTGTGCACTTTCTCTGATTTCCTCTACTACCTCTTGCTGAAGGTAACCCCAACACCCCTACTGTATCCCTAACATAACCATTGCCTTTTCTGACCTTCCTAGCTGGCCAGAGTTCAAGTTGGAACCCTGGCCCTGCATAGCCCTTACTCCCCACACACTAACCTTATTACATCGAGTTGTCTCTCTAGATTTGGGTGCAATGCCACACAATTGGCTTCCTCAGTGGCTGCCAAGGGCTGAAAATATAAGGAGTTACCTCTCAATGGGGTGAATGTTGGCCGATAGGAAATGAGAGGCAGGAAGGTTCTGAGCCGAAAAATCTCCCCCTCTTCCTTCTTGCAGAGGACTACTCTGAAACATGGCTTCTGCTTGCAGCCTTTCCAGAGGAGTCCCGCAGGCCAGGTATCACACCTACCAAGCACCCGCTATGTCTTTGCAGGCCCATGATGAAGCAGCAGCCATGTGGTGACGCATCACATCCCATTGCTTTGCATCTTTTTTATCTTTTCCGTTGTTTCATCACCCTCACCATCTTTGACTGGCATTTCCCAAGTAAAGTCACCACACTTTAATCCTTGTTTCTGGTTCTCCTGGCTTAAAGCACCCAGACTGAGACCACAGCAAACTAAATGCCGAAGCTATACAGTAGTCCCCTTTATCTCAGAGGAATACGTTCAAGATCCCCAGAGGACGCCTAAAACCAAGGACAGCACTGAACACTGTTTATGCCACGTTTTTTCCTGTAAATACATACCTGGGATAAAGGTAATTTTTAAGGGACTACTCATCTGTGGTTTCAATTCCCAAGGTTTCAGTTCCCCATGGTCAGCCACAGTCTGGACAGATGATCCTCCTTCTGACAGATTGTTAGAAGGTCAGTAGGAGAGTAATGCTACATCACTCACAACGCCCATGTCATTCACCTCACTGCATGCCATCACATTGGCATTGTATCATTGTATCATCTCACATCATCCCAAGAAGGCTGAGTACAGTACAATAAGATACTCCGAGAGAGCCCACGTTCCCAGAACTTTTATTACAGTATATTATAATTGTACTATTTTACTACTGGATTATTGTTAATCTCTTCTGTACCTAACTTACAAATTAAACTTTATGATAGGTATGTATAGATAGGAGAAAAGATAGCGTGTCTAGGGTTGAGTACTACTTGCAGTTCTGGGCATCCCTGGGGGTCTTGGGATGTATCCCCCCACGGATAAGCAGGGAGGCCTACTGTCACCAACTAAACTCAGCTTTAAAAAGAATTCTGTTCTTGGTCGGGTAGCCCCAGGGCTTGAGAAGAAGAACCTAAATAAGACCATGACAACAGGACTTGACAGTCCCCAACAAAGAATGTAAGTTGGTGGTGGACGTAGCAATGACCACCAGTGAGAGCTACCATTGTGTGACCTAGGTCAAGGCCTTCATCCTAAACCTGGTCCCACAGCCCTCCGTTTAGTAGCTTGAGAACTGCAATAACGAAAGTACCCGGCTTTCAATCATAGCTATGGGCGGGGGAAACAGTTGACACAGGCGAACGATACTCATTTATCATACTCATTTACGTGAGTTTTATCATTACCATGTGCCAGGAAATGTTCTAAGTGCTTGGGATTCAGCAGTGAATCCCCACCAACGTGGAGTTTATGTTCTAGAATTGGGGGGGTGGGGAGTGGGCTGGGAGGGAAAGTAACCAAAAATTTCAAAAATTAATTTTAGCCCTTAGCTTCCTAGCAAGGCCAGCTCTGAAGAAAACGTGTCAGAGCAACCGAGTTCTATTATTTTCTTCCCCCTCTCTCTTTATAGCCTTGTCTGCTCCCTTTTGCTTCTGGCTTAGCGGCTTCCCCACCCCTCATCCTGCTCACGCTGGGCTGGGTGTCTGGTCAACTGAAATCCCAAGCTCTTTGGGATGAAGCCCACCAATCTTTTTTTCCCCCTAAAACCCTCTCCAGATGGATGGTTCAGATGATCAGCCAGCCTGCTCCTCCCGGCTGCCTCCCATCAAAATTTGCCCAATTTGTGTGTTTTCCCCCCCAGGACTTGCTCACTACATTCCAAAGTGGTGCTATTAGCTCAAGCTAATGTGTGACTTTATTTTAAAAACTCCACGATACTGCTAGTCCCTGACATTTGCAGAGTGCTTTTGTATTAGCAGAGCATTTTCACGTACAGAAACCATTTGGGTCACATTACTACCCCAAGGAATAGGCAGGGCAGGATTTATTTCTCTCTTTTTACTGCCGAAGAGACTAAGCCTCAGGAAAGTTGAGTCCTTGGTCTAGGGTCATTCCACTGGAAAGAGCAGAGTTGGTTTGAGGATCCTTCCAATTCCTTGACTGCACTGTTTTCTCCCCGGTTCTTTTGCGCTGTTCTCTCCAGATGATAATTTGAATTATTTTGGTAACATTTTGTTATAATTCTAAAGGTGGACATGCCAAGCACCAGAGTGGGCTGACAGAAAAGAATCCTGGAGCAGGTGTGCCTTTGGTGTCCTTAAATCAACTAGAAAGATTTTCTGGTCCACCTTCAAGTAGAGCCAATGCTGTCAGAATCAAAATCATTATCAACTGATAGATACAAGGCTGATTGGACTAATTAATACAGCCCGTGGGCCAGTGTTTATGGGCAATTGGGCTGCTTTCTGTCCCTTCAAGGGCTGCTGCCTGCTCCTTCTCCTACAAGCTGGCCGTCAGGAGCCAACTGTCCCTCTCGTACACCCCCCTCCACTGAAGAGTCAGCCGCCAGATGGTACCACTCTTTCCTCCCCTCTCCCCATAAACAAAATTGCTAGGGTGATCATAGACCTTATTCTCCAAAGCAGAGCAATTTTGAGAGAAGACAAGGGCACTCTTAATAATTAAGCCAGGGTAACGTGTAGACCAAGATTGTCCTGGATAAACCCTACCTATCGCCACCAAGTAAGTTGTTAAAACCTTTTTAAAAACACAACTGGCTGAATTAAAATTTGGTTTTTCTTTCTTGGTGTGCTTCTGATAAAGGTGCCAGTACATATAACCATATCTTCACAGGACACAAAAAGAAAATATTCCTGAGAGCTTGCATGCTGTGGAATGCATGAGAAAGCTAGTTAAGGAAACTTGTGAATTCTTTGGAAATGTGAAAAAAAATAAAGTAAAATAAAATAAAATCCCTCCACAATGCCCTTCCCTGGTCCTCTGTAAGGGTGTAAAATTTAAATGTTCTGTAACAGTGTCTTACCAGGTAGTAATTTATACTGGCGACAGTTACCCATAGGAGAGTATTTAACTCTCACAAGAACCCTGTGGAGCAGCGTAACCCAAGGCACACTGACAGATTACTGCTTTGTTGAAGCATCCTCCCGGAGCAGATACTGCCGCCCATCCTAGCAACAAAATCCTTACTCATAGAGCATTTGCTTTGTGTTTTAATATTGTAAAATAGCATACACTCATTGTGCATGAAAATATATTGAAAAACACAGACAAGTTAAAAGCAGGGAAACATCATTCATAATCCTCACCTAGTAACTATTATTAGCATTCTGTATATTTATTTCCAGATATTTATATAAGTATTTACATACTTAAATTATATTACATGTATTTCTCCATGTCATTATACATTATTTATGAGCATCATTTCAAATAACTGCACAGTAATCCATCATGTAAAGAACATCTTGTTCACTTAACTATTCCCAGCTTATATGGGGGATGGGGGGGGCGGGATTTAGGTTGTTTCCCACTTCTTATAAATAACGCCTCAATGAATGCTTTATACTAAAAGCTTTTTCTATGCTTCATGTTATTTCTTGAGGCTAGATTCCAGAAACAAATTATCTTAAAATACACAAACATATTTAAGATTCTTATTATATGTTATGAAAAGCCTTCTAACAGGCTTTCATCCGGTTTATATACCCATCAATAATAAATATGGCCCTCACCGGCACAGAATATATTCGTATGCAAAGCATGATATATGCCTTTTGTTTTGCATTTCTTTGGTATCTAGAGAGGCTTAGCTGTTTCCTATATGCTGGCTAACTAATTGCATTTCCTATTCCATGAATTGTTTGTTTACATCATCTATACAGCAGAATTTTTACTGATGTGACAAATTAGAAATATGTATAAAAAGCTCTGTATTTTCAGACTTGATAAAAATAGCAGAAAGATCCACTGAGAATTATTATACAAATTATGGAATTAGAAAAAGATACGATTTTCTATAGACAGAATTCAAGACTTAAGTATATAAGCAACAAAATAGTGATATTCAGTGAGATCCTGATGTTAATGTCCATCTTCATCAAGAACTGACAAAACTCTGAGCCAGGGAGGCAGTGAAGACCATGCCATCAGTTCTAGTCGCCATGTGTCAAATTCTATATTCACTGTCTCAGTTCTCTGCCTTCCTCCGTGTTTGAATACTTAATCATTTCATGCTTCCTGCTGTAGAACCTGAAGCAGCTGTTATTGTCATCTTTCCAAATAAGAAAATGAGTTCAGAGAGGCATGTAACTTGCGCAAGCCCACACAGTAAGGAGTCAAACACTTTCTGATTCTAAACCTCATGCTCTTTTCACTAACACGCTCCTACCCAAAGTCAGATGCTTAAAGGCATTCGAGGGGGTGCCTGGGTGTCTCAGGGTTAAGCGTCCGACTTTGGCTCAGGTCATGGTCTTACGGTTCGTGGGTTCAAACCCCATGTTGGGCTCTGTGCTGACAGCTCAGAGCCTGGAGCCTGCTTCAGATTCTATGTCTCCCTCTCTCTCTGTTCCTCCCCTGCTCATGCTCTGTTTCTCTCTCTCAAAAATAAAATAAACATTAAAAAAAAATTAACAAAGGCATTCAAGAAAACAAGAAAGCAAGGGACCTGGAAAATTTATTACAATAGCAGCTGTAAGTGTCAGAGATGCCTCAGCCAGACTACACTGAGCATTAGTAACATAAAAACATTCATTTCAGGCTCTAGATTATACTTTTCAGGTTTTATACAAAATTCCTCCCTATCCACAGCCTGGTTCTTTTAGATACTGGCTCACCTGCAAGGCAGTATGGCACGGTGGATAAGAGTACAGGCTCTGAACCCACCTTCCTGAATGTGAATCCCAGCTTTGCCATTTGCCACACTGTAACCTCGGAACATCACTCAAATGCCCAGTGACCTCAGGTTCCTTGGGTGTAAAAAACAGGGAGGAGATGGTAATAACAGGACTTAACAGAGGTCTAGGGAAGAGCAAGTGTAGCAATGCATGCAAATCACTTAAAGTGATGCCCAGCACACAGAAAATAGTCAATTAATGTCGGTTGTTGCCGTCATTATATGTATTAATTCCTTAAACTCATTACAACCCTGTGATCCTACTGTGATCTCCCATCTACTGTTGAGAAAACAGAAAAACTATACCAATTATAAAAAACATAGCATCAATACCATTCAAATCTAAAAAAGGATCCCTGGCTAGAGGTGCGAGTCAGATTTGAAAAACACAGTATAAGGTATTTTCGCATTAGTGAAGTATATACAACGTTAAGGGAAACAAGTTACATTTTACATCAAAAACAAAATTAACAGACACTAACATAAAGCTTTTTTTGTCAACACTGAATGTGCAAAAAAAAAAAAAGTTTAAAAATTGAATGTGCAAGAAATATTGCAGAGATTTTTTTTAAGCACTTTTCTTAGAAGGCTTAAGAAAAAGACTGTCACTGACTGTCCTAGAGCAGTGACAGGGATGCTGATAGATGTAGTAATCATCCTCCGCTGTCCTATTTCAACGCTACTTATCCCTATTCTCAATAAGCTTGAATGCTTGGTTTCAGATGCCTGTGACTCACAGTTGTGAATAATAAATGTATTAAAAACATACTTTTTGCATCAACATATACTTTCACCTTGAATGAAAAGCACACACACCCAAAACATGTTTGTTTTTTTTTAATCAGTCTTTATCCTGAGAACAACCATGCATCAAAATCCTAGGCGAAGTCAATATAACTAAAATATTTTTATGAATGCTGTCCTTAAGAAATACACTGGGGGAAATGGTTACACTCCTTTCCTTCCTCCTCTTTCAAATAGAAGGGAAAACCTTAGCTGATGGATGGGCTTCTGACATGTTCTGGGAACCCCAGGCCTGACTCAGGAGGGCAGGTAAACTAGGAGAGCGGAAGATGGGTTGCAAATGTGAAGTCCTAGAAGAACTTACCAATGAATGGCAATCCTCACGTGAGAAGCCTGGAGAAAGAGGAGATGCTAGTCAGTGAAGAAATAGGAAAAATACAGACAACAGAAAAAAGGAGAGGAACAGATCGAGATGAGGACTGGAATGGCATGGCTGCTCTAGCTGATAGGTGAGATTCACGGATTTCAAAAGGAAATCAAGCTACTGAAGAGATCCCTGGGCTGAGGTGAAGTTAAATGAAATGGGTTATTTCTAAGGGCACTGCAACTATTAAGTCCAAGCCAAGAGGTATAAAGTATGGCACAAAAAAACAAAAACAAAACTTTTCTTTGTGTTTACAAGATTTACACCCTCCGCTGACAGCAAGCAATCTAGTTATCTATTTAAGTCTACTTATATGTAAACTTGACTTGTGGTTTCTCCTGCTTTTCATCTACTGTAGTGATTTCATAGCAAAGACGTCTATATCTGCAAACGTGCAGAAGTAAATGTTATCATCAAACAGCATAGCTGCACTGCTGGTTGTAACCTGTGTTATTTCTTGAACCATTTGGCTTCCTTGATTCACTTTAGCCATCCTGGAGATCGTTGACTTTCAGGTCAGTATTGAGTCTCCCTGAGAAGTAAAATAAATATTGTGTAGAGACAAGGGAAGAACATTCAGATGTGTGGCGCTCGAGATGGGCCATATAAAGAGAGCAAGTTTGCTAACCCAACTCAGAGGGAATGGTTCTTTCCTCCTGACCACTACCCTTCAGTCACACGGACCCCCTAAAGTTCCCTGAGTGTGTGCTATGTCACACCTTTGTGTTAGCTACCCAATTAGAGCAGGTTGTAATCTCTCCCCACCTGACAATGCTGTGCTTTTATGCCTGACAGCCCTTCTAGACAGTGAATCCCTTGAAGGAAAGGTTGGAGTCTTACTCATCTTCGTATCTCTTAGCTCCCAGCACCAAGCCTGGCACATAGCTATTACTCAATATCTATTTGTTGAATGAGGGAATCATTCCAATATATTTCTTTTTTACCTATGCAACTTTTTTTTAGGAAACTTTCTTAAAGCCTGTAAGGTAAGATGGAACGCACGGTTTTATGTTCAAAATCACATTGGCCCCTGTGGCAGTCAATGGAAATTTATATAATCTGATCATTTGTTATGTTACCAAACCTCCAGAGTTAGACACAGACTGGAGGGTAGACCCAATTAAGAAAGACAGAGACCATATGAGAACTTTGTACAACAAACAATAAATTAATAGAAATAAAATGAAAGGTTATTAAAATTCACATCTTGGAATAAAGACAGTCTCTTCAGCAAGTGGTGCTGGGAAAACTGGACAGCGACATGCAGAAGAATGAATCTGGACCACTTTCTTACACCATACACAAAAATAAACTCAAAATGGATGAAAGACCTAAATGTAAGACAGAAAGCCATCAAAATCCTCGAGGAGAAAGCAGGCAAAAACCTCTTTGATCTTGGCCACAGCAACTTCTTACTCAACACATCCCTGGAGGCAAGGAAAACAAAAGCAAAAATGAACTACTGGGACCTCATCAAAATAAAAAGCTTCTGCACAGCGAAGGAAACAATCAGCAAAACTAAAAGGCAACCAACAGAATGGGAGAAGATATTTTCAAATGACATATCAGATAAAGGGTTAGTATCCAAAATCTGTAAAGAACTTATCAAACACCCAAAAAACAAATAATCCAGTGAAGAAATGGGCAAAAGACATGAATAGACACTTCTCCAAGGAAGACATCCAGATAGCCAACCGACACATGAAAAAATGTTCAACATCACTCATCATTAGGGAAATACAAATCAAAACCACAATGAGATACCACCTTACACCTGTCAGAATGGCTGACATTAACAACTCAGGCAACAACAGATGTTGGCGAGGAGATGTTGGAGAAAGAGGATCTCGTCCGCATTGCTGGTGGGAATGCAAACTGGTGCAGCCACTCTGGAAAATAGTATGGAGGTTCCTCAGAAAACTAAAAATAGAACTACCCTACGACCCAGCAATTACACTACTAGGCATTTATCCACAGGATACAGGTGTGCTGTTTCGAAGGGACACATGCACCCGCATGTTTAGAGCAGCACTATCAACAATAGCCAAAGTGTGGAAAGAGCCCAAATGTCCACCGATGGATGAATGAATAAAGAAGGTGTGGCATATATATACAATGGAGTATTACTCGGCAATCAAAAAGAATGAAATCTTGCCATTTGCAACTACGTGGATGGAACTGGAGGGTATTATGCTAAGTGAAATTAGTCAGTCAGAGCAAGACAAAAATCATATGACTTCGCTTATATGAGGACTTTAAGAGACAAAACAGATGAACATAAGGGAAGGGAAACAAAACTAATATAAAAACAGGGAGGGGGACAAAACAGAAGAGACTCATAAATATGGAGAACAAACTGAGGGTTGCTGGAGGGGTTGTGGGAGGGGGGATGGGCTAGATAGTTAAGGGGCATTAAGGAATCTACTCCTGAAATCATTGTTTCACTCTATGCTAACTAATTTGAATGTAAATTTTAAAAAATAAAAAATAAAATTAAAAAAATTAATTAATTTTTAAAAAGGAAAAAAAAAGAAAAGAAAATTCACATCTTGGAATTAACCCTAAAGTAGGTATTCTTAACACGAGGACATGAATCTTTAGCAAGCATCCTTAGTGAGGATGAACTTCAAAGGGCGTATCTAGGAACCACACAAAAAAGTCAAAGTCAGAATGAGGTATATGAATATGTGTATTTTGCAAAGGAGGTGGTCCATACATAGCTTTCATTAGATTCTCAAAGATGTCCACGATCTAAAAATAATACAATCCATTAATGCAGAGACACTTGCAGAAACATGAAAAGAAATATGCACAAGGATGTTTGTCACAGCATTGTTTGAAAGTGAAAAATCAGAAACAATCTAAATGGACTTCAATAAGAGAGTGTTGAACACATACATAAAACATACGTGATGTGCAGCATACATATCACGGCACATTGTTCCGTGAAAGACCAGATTACCACACAGTGTGTATTATATGGTCTCACTTATGGAAAATAATGTGCACGTGTATCTAGGCACAGAGTGTGTCTGGAAAGACAGTCACCAAATGTATTATTGTTGATTGGTGGAATTTAGGATGTTTTTGTCCTTCCTTTCACTATTCTGAATTGTTTAAATTTTTACAGTGGGCATGTTGTCAGTTTAACAAAATAATAATACCATTTTCAAGAACCGGATAGGCTATTTAGAGAAATGTAAGGAAGGCGGAATCGTCATTGACGACTACTGGAAACCTGGAAATTATTAGCCTTAAAGTTGGCATCCAAGAGATCAGTGCTGCTCCTCGAGTGGACAGCAGAGTGAGATAAATCATAAGGCTGACCTGGCACAAGAGTTCCTCCATCTGAGTTTAAGAGTGTTTAAAGGCGGGCACCTGGGCAGCTCAGTCCGTTAAGTGTCTGTCTCCTGATTTCAGCTCAGGTCATGATCTCGCAATTGATCCCGCAGTGAGATGTTAGCTGTTAGTGCAGAGCCTTCTTGAGATTCTCTCTCCCTCTGTCACTCGTGCTCTCGCTCTCTCTCAAAAAAGAAAAAAAAAAAGTGTCCAAGGAAGTGACAATTGTTCGTGGAAACTTCTGGCTCCATCTAGCTCACCATGAACTGGTTTTTCTGTGAAGACACAAGAACTCTGTGCAAGAATAAAACCATGTACTAAGAAGTAGAAATAATTGCATATTTTCACTTGTGGTTGTGTTAGTCAGCCTGGTATGTGGCACGACCAGTTCCTGGAACAGCTCAAGCTACTCATCATCTGAATCAGAATCAGATTAGAATCTTTTTTTTTTTTTTTTTGCAATGTTTTTAACAGCTTTTTCGAGGTATATTTGACACAATTTTATTTATTTAAAAAATTTTTTTAAATGTTTATTTTTAAGAGAGAGAGAGAGAAAGAGCGAGAGCAGGGGGAGGGGCAGAGAGAGAGAGGGAGACACAGAATCCAAAGCAGCCTCCAGGCTCTGAGTTGTCAGCACAGAGACCGATGGGGGCTCGAACTCACAAACTCCGAGATCATGACCTGAGCCAAAGTCAGACACTTAACTGACTGAATCACCTGCGTGCCCCTATTTTTTTATTAAAAATATTTTTCGGGGCGCCTGGGTGGCGCAGTCGGTTAAGCGTCTGACTTCAGCCAGGTCACGATCTCGCGGTCCGTGAGTTCGAGCCCCGCGTCAGGCTCTGGGCTGATGGCTCGGAGCCTGGAGCCTGTTTCCGATTCTGTGTTTCCCTCTCTCTCTGCCCCTCCCCCGTTCATGCTCTGTCTCTCTCTGTCCCAAAAATAAATTAAAAAATATATATATATTTTTCTAATTCCAATATAATTAATATACAGTGTTGTATCAGTTTTAGGCATACAATATCGTGATTCAACAATTCTATACATCACTCATGCTCATCATGGCAAATGTACTCTTAATCCCCCTCACCTATTCCACCCATCCCCCCCACCTTCCATCTGGTAACAGTTTCTTCTCTATAGTTAAAAGTCTGATGTTTTTGTTTGTCTCTAGAACCTTCTTTCCTCCTAAGTGGGCAAAGACCTGCTTTCCACCTTAGGTTTGAAATGTGAAATGTTTGCTTATAAGATGCAAACCCTTCTCAGAGGGACAATGTATGAATGCACATTTCTGTGAGTAACCGCTGCCCCTTTCCATAGTCCTTCATTGAAACTCTCTGGTTGGTTGTCACAGGTATGTGCCTCAAAAGCTATGCATTTTCAAAATGTCCCTTTGTTTGGTGCCCTCAAAATTTCACATCTTGGAATAATGCATCACAGTGGTATTTGAGATGCCTGAGAGGAACACTTTCCTTTCATCAAGTAGGAGAACATTTATGAAAAGGAAAGCACATTAATTTTAGGAGAGAATACGTATATATATAAGGAAGTTGTGGGTCTAAAAACTGACTCACTTAAAACTCTTCATGCCCTTTTACCACCTCAAAACCCTCATGTGTACCAGAGGTATGTGTACCGCAGTTTGAAAACCCCTGCTTTAGTCTACCTCATTTATTCATAGATACGGAAACTGAAGTGCAGTGTAGGGCCCAAATCAAGACTGAATGTAGTGTTTTAATTTGCAAACCAATAGGTTTTCAGCCCTACTATACTGCCTTTTATTGTGACATGGGAAAAATTTTCCCTGTCACTGAGGCTTATTTTTCCCATCTGCAAAACGAGAGATACACTGGCTGATCTCAGTACTTGGTGCCTTTCCATTTTTTTCCCTCCAGATCCCCTTTCCAAACTTCTGTACTCTGTTATGAATCTCTAGAGGTGGAAATGTTTAAACTGACCTCCAGCTTCTGGATGGGTGCAGCCAGTGGGAGGCCCTGGCAGGAGCTGAGACGGCAGAGGAGGAGTAAGACTGGGCCATTTATTCACCTGGCAATCTCAGATGGGTATTGTGGGCTGGTTGTGTCCTGCCCCTGAAGGCACCCACAAATCCTCTCCAGCGTTCTTTTCATTCAGCTATCCTCTCTGGGTTCCACCAACTTCTCCTTTCCCTCTCTCATTCAGGTATAGGGGTGGTGACATTTTTCCAGATCATTCCACATCATTCCACATCATTTTTCCAGATCATCCCATCCCACTGAATCCCCCCGCCCCACCATTTTCCTATTTCAGTGAAATATTTTCCCTAGGAAGGGAGAGGGACCAGAGGCAACTTAATTTAATAATCCCAATTTTCTTCCTTAATCCCTTAATTTTTTTTTGAAAGGGAAATTAATGATGTCACTCTACACATATTTTCAAAATCTTGGCTCAGCTATATGTGACGGCAAGCAAAATAAACAAAAAGATTTTGAGTGAGAAAGACTTTTTTGTTTTTAACTTATTCTGAAAAATTTTAGATTTAGAGATAAGTTGCACCAATAGTACAGAGTTCCCATATGCCCTTCACTGGGTTTCCCCTAATGTTAACATCTTACCCAAGCACAGTGGTCAAAACCAGAAAGTGAGCACTGACACGATACTATTAATTAGTCTGCAGACCTTACCCAAATTTAACCAAGTTGTCCCACTCATGTCCTTTTTTCTGGTCCAGGATCCAGTTGTCAATGTTTCCTTAGTCTTCTCCGGTTTATGACCGTTTCTCAATCGTTCTTTGTCTCTCATATCCTAGACACTGTCAAAGAGCACTGGTCAGTTATTTTGTAGAATAGCCTTCCATTGATCATTTGTCTGATGTCTTCCTGTGATTAAATTGAGGTTATGCATTTGAGGTAAGAATACAGTGTAAGTGAGGGTGCACTTTCTCAGCACCTCATCTCAAGGGTTCTGATGCCAATGACTTCTTACTGGAGAAGTTGACTTTCATCGCTTGGTTATACAGTTTGGCCATGTGTAATCTCTATAAAGTTACTATTTATACTTTTGTAACTAACACTATCTTGGGAGGAGGTACTTTGAGACTATGCAAATATCGTATTTCTCAACATTCTTACCTTCGCTGCTTTTAAGTGCCCATGAACTATTCTAATTTTTGCCTTTTGGTGATTTTCTATTCCTATCATTCCTTTATTATTATTATTATTATTATTATTATTATTAAAGGAGAGCTGTTTCTTCTCTCCATTTGTTTATTTATTTATATCAGTATGGACTCAGGGATGTTAATTTCACTTTCTACATCATAATCCATTACTATCATTATTTATTTTTTAGCTCAACTTGTCCCAGCTTTCATTGGAAACTCCTTCAAGTTGGTTCCTATATCATTTTTACACACACCATCATTTTTAGTGCTTCCATACTTTCCAGTACCTTAAGATATTCCTAATTCATCTTATATTTTCCCTGGAATCAATCATTTCTCAAAGAAGCCCATTACTTATTCAATCCTAGTATACATATAAAGTAGTTCCAGAATTGCTAACCCATACCCTTGAGGAAAAAAATTTGCTAACTAGAGTATAATATTTGCAGACAGTTCTGTCTTTAGCCTTACATTACACAGTCCAGAGTTGGTTTGTTCTTCACCAACTTCTTTTGTATGGTTACGATAATAATCAGTAATACATTTACATCCATTTGTTACTCTTTGTATTCTAATTTGGGCTCCCCCTCCCCCCCCACCTCCTGGTTTATTTTAATTCTTTATTTTGGGGATATGTGAAACATTACCATGCTTCTGAGAGTCAGAGCCATACAAAACTACAAAATGGAATATCAGGTAAATGGCATTCTCCCAACCCTGTTACCCCATTCCTGCCTCCTCGTTCTTCCCACCCGACTCCCACTCAATCCTGACTAACCAATTTCATGAGGTTTAATCCTTCTTGTATTTCTTTTGCATAAAGGAATAGATACATGTATATTTTATCTCACCTTTTATCTTTCATGAAAGGAGGCATACTACAGGAACTCTTTCTTTTATTATTGAAGTACAATTCACATAATATAAAACTATCCATTTTAAAGGGTACAGTTTGGGGGGCACTTGGGTAGCTCAGTAGGCTGAACGTCCGATTTTGGCTCAGGTCATGATCTCAAAGTTCATGGGTTCAAGCCTCACATCAGGCTCTGTGAAGACAGAGCCTGGAGCCTACTTCAGATTCTGGGTCTTCCTCTCTCTGCCCTCCCCCGCTCTCTCTGTCTCTCTCTCTCTCTCTCTCAAAAATAAAACCAAGATGAAAAAAATAATTAAGTGTAAAGTTTGAGGTGCCTGGGTGGTTCAGTTGTCTGACTCTTGATTTCAGCTAGGGTCATGATCTCACAGTTCATGGGATCAAGCCCTGTGTCCGACTCTGTGCCGGCAGTGCAGAGCCTGCTTGGGATTCTCTCTCCCCCGCTCTCTCTGATCCTCCCTCACACGTACACATATGCTCTCTTTCTTGCTCTCTCTCTCTCTCAAAACTACATAAATAAACATTTAAAATAAAATAAAAAAATAAAGTGTACAACTCACTGGTGTTTAGCATATTCACATGTTGTACAGCTACCGTCTCTGTTTAGTTCCAAAATATTTTTATTGCCCCTCAAAGAACACTCATACCTGTTGAGAAGGTACTCCCCAGTCCTCCTTCCCCACAGCCACTGCCAGTGACTAATCTGTTTTCTGTCTCAGTGGATTTACCTTTTCTGGATATTTAATCTAAATGGAATTACACAATAGGTGTGAACTTTGTATCTGACTTCTTTCACTTAACATAATATTATTTGAGGTTCATCCAGATCATAGCATGTGTCAGTACTTCACTTCTCTTTTCGGCTAAAAAGTGTTCCATTGCATGGATATACTGCATTGTGTTTATCTGTCTGTCAGCTGATGAACATTTGGGTTGTTCCCACCTTTTCGCTATTGCGAATGGTGCTGCCATGAACATTCATGTACAAATATTGGTTTGAATATCTGTTTTCAATATTTTGAATACAAACCTAGAAGTAGAGTTGCTGGGTCCTAAGGGTAATTTCATGCTTAACTTTTGGACAGTTTCATGCCAAACTGTTTTCCAGAGCAGCTGCATCATTTCACGTTCCCGCCAGCAATGTACAAGGGTCCCAGTCTCTCCACATCCTTGCCAACACATCCTAGTGGGTGTGCAGTGTATCTCAATGTGGTTTTGAAGTGCATTTTCCTAATGACTAATGATGTAAATATCTTTCTTTCCATGTGCTTATTTGCTATAGCTACTCTTTTGCATTTGCTTTTTTCACCCAATGCATCCTGGAAGTCACTCCATATCAATTTATAAAGATCATTCTTATTCCTTTTTGCATGCGTGTAGTATTCCATTTTGTGGATGACCATAGTGTATTCAACCGCTTGCCTATGTGAAAGCATTTAGGTTCTTTCCAACATTTTGCAGCTACAAATAATGCTTTAATTAATTTCCTGGTACATATGCATTTTTGCATTATTGGAGGAATACATCAGGGTGGATTCTTGGAAATAGGATTACTGGGTCAAAGGTAAGTTAATATATAATTTTGTAGCAAAAGAACAGAAGAAGCTAGCAAAGAACAATTCTAGTTCTCGTAAATAGTCTAATGATAAATATAATAAAATTAAACTTTTTAATTTTTTTTTCCTTTTTTAAGTTTTTTTTTTAATGTTTATTTTTGAGAGAGAGACAGAGACAGAGCACGAGTTGGGGAGGGGCAGAGAGAGAGGGAGACACAGAATCCGAAGCATGTTCCAGGCTCCAAGCTGTCAGCACAGAGCCCAACACAGGACTTGAACTCATGAACTGCGAGATCATAACTTGAGCTGAAGTCGAATACTTAATCAATTGAGCCACCCAGATGCCCCAACAAAATTAAACTTTTTTTTAAAAGGGTTGCAGACGGGAAGCCCAAGAGAAAGAAGCACCCACCTAGTTGTACCACGAGGAAAAGGAAACTGTATATAGCTTACCTTTTTCTTTAGTCCTCTTACAGCAAGATAATACTGTGCTAAGGGAGAATCTGTAGTCTTGTCCACACACAAACAGACTTCATTTTCCTGAAGGCAAGATTTATGTTTTTATAGGATGCCATGAGGTCTGGGAGAGGCTGAGTTCTATGAGTTGGCTTTTATGCAACTCATTTTTGTGTTTTTAATTTAGTCTAATCATGAGTCTATGTGAAAAACAGATGAGAGTGAACATGAGTCATCCCCAAGCTATCAGAGTATGTAGAGGGTGGTAAGGAATGAAGACAGGAGATATACTTAATTCTCAATTTAATTCCATTTTTGTGTCACAGAAATATTGAAATATATCAGAATATGCTCTGAAATGCCACCTTATCAGTGCATCTGAATATCGACACCCCTCATATTCTATTACTCTGATATTGGATTTAGTCATTATAATTACCCTAAAGGACTTTTGTAATTTAATCTTCACCAAGAATCCTATCCCCTATCCCAGAAGGGCATTCAAAGTCAAGAACCTCAAGGCACCTTATGAGCCACAAGAATGATATCACCACCACCGAGACCATCATCAAAGAACATTTACTGTATTCATCCTTTCATTACACTGCTATTTTAATGGCTGTGCAATGCATTTGTCACCAGCAAAGTGAGTGCTCAGTCCCATGCCTGGAGCAAAATGATGCTATGGAAGAAGTCAGTAGGAAGTAGAAGGAATCAATTTATTTCTGCCTCTTTCCTTATTGTTATTTAATGGACAGTGGTATCCTAGTCTGAATCTCCTTGAGGTCAGTAAAAGAAAAGAAAAAAGAAAAGAAAAGAAATAGATAAAAGGTAGGCAGATGGTGCTTGAAAGAGGCCATTCACACCCCGATTCTCTAAATTCCTGAGTTATTTAGCTGAGGATAGAGAAACCCAGGAGAGAGGTGACCACACAATGCAGGTGTAGCTTCCCACAGTACAGAGAGAATGCAAAGTCGGTACTCAGAGGTCCCTAAGTGGTATCAGTCTTTAGTTTTCTGGTGCGCTGTAAAACTGCTGCAGAAAAAATACTGAGTCTTTTCATTTTCATTCTATAAAAACCATTTATATGAAAAAGATGGGCTAAAATCTGAGTGAAAATGTATGTTCTCTTACTCATTTCACTAATATTTATTGAGTACCTATTAGATGCCAGACACTTTTCTGGCCATTAGATATAAAGCAAGTTACAAAATAATGGAGTCTGTTCTCATGAAATTTACATGACAGAAAGTGGAAATCCCTCTAGTCTTTTTAGATTTATTTATTCAATAAATATTCATTGAACTAGGCATTGGATGCACTTTGTTCTCATCAGTGAACAAAACAGATGGCCCTCTGCCCTCATGAAACTTCCAATTTAGTACAAATACGTAGACAGTAAACACAATAAATGTGTGAATTATATGGTATATTTAAAGGAGATAAATGGCATGGATAAAAAAACAAAAGGATAAGGGGGGGTCAGGAGGGCAATGGAGAGAGAGGTGTGCTGGGTCAGTATTCAATTTTAAGTAGGATTATCAGATCATTGAGAAAATATTTGAGCAAAGATTTGAAAGAATGAGGGAGACAACCGCTCAAATATCTGGAGGAAGGGCATTTCAGGCAGAAAGACGAGCCATTCCTAAATATTAGAATGGAACAATGCTGGATATGTTGGAGGAAGGAAAGGAGAGAGTAATAGGAAATGAGACCAGAGAGGAAATGGGGCAAGTCATGAAAGACCTTGCGGACCACTGAAGGACTTGGGCTTTTACTGTGAGAAACAGGGAGCCATAGATGGGCTTTGGGCAGAGGAATGACACCACTCACCTGACTTACTTTTAGTATGAGCACTCCGCCTTTTTGTCAGATATTGAAGGGAGCAAGTGGAAATCAGGGACGCCTACTGAGAAGCTGCTAGAATAAGCTGGGAGAGTGATGATAGTGGCTCTGGGGAGGTGGGAAGGGAGGAGACAAGGATGTGAGAAGAGAATGAAATAACAGATTCTGAGTATATTTGGTCAGTGGAGAATTTGTGGATGGATTTGTGGAAGACTGAACAGCGATATGAAAGAAAAAGAGGAGATGAAAGTGACTCCTAGGTTTTTTATCTTTTGGAAGGAAGGAATTTTCATCAACGGAGATGAAAGGTTGCAGGGGGAGCATGTTTTGGGGAAAATATCAGGGTCCCAGTTTGAGGCCATTAGGGTTTGGGATATTGTTGAGAATATTAAGGATATTCTGGAGTTGGGTGTAAGATCTGGGCTGGAGGAATAAATTTAAGGTAAGATTTTTTATCGCATATGATTAAATATGAAAATATGGATGGTATTTTAAAAATACAAAATTATATGGAGCACAAACTGAAGTTCCTTCTTCATTCTCTTACTCCAAACCCACTACTCTCCCCACAGTAGCCATTAAGGAGCAATCCACCTTATGGGAGAAGCAGAACCAACAACTGGTTTTCATATGCACACGCATTTTACCGCAGATAAAAGGGTGTCTTAGACGTATCCAGATATTTGTGAATAGAATTTTTCTACCTACCTGTATCTTCCCTTTACCCACATGATTTACCACATGATTTCCAGATGGCCATTGCAGTGGTGAAGTAACAATTTCTCAGCAGTTTGGAACAAACAACATACTTGGATTTGCGTGCTTTTTCATGTAAAACGAAACTGTTTTTGAATTGGTTCTATGTTGCAAGGGTTTTTTTCTTCAGCAGTCAGGAATGTACCTGAGCTAAGCGGTACCATCCATTTAAGAAGTATCATTGATTAGAAAGCACAGGATACACTTTAAGTACCATAGTAAGGATTCTCTAGACTCTGAGCTTTCATCCCTAAAATAGAACAAAGTATCTGTACCTCCCATTAGAAAAAGGTAACCTTCAGAATTTGAACTAATGCATTTCTGTTTTGCTGAGTTGGCAATTACACTGTGTAAGGAAAGTAATGATGACTCCTCAAATATCCAGTCACTTATGAGCTTAGAGCTTCATCTGTAATAAAATTCAATAGTCTTTCTCATCCTAGAAGTTCTCTATTTGTCCCCTGAAGTCAAAAAGAAAATAATTAATTAATCCCACTTGGATTTGATTTTTTCGGGAGAGTTCTATCACCAACAACATATATCAGAAATCTCCATTCATCTGGACAGACACAAGACTTGTCCCACTCAGCTGCTCCTTTCGCAGCTATGGCATCAATCGTGGTAGCCAATACATAGGGGAAAAATAAGAAAGAGTAAGGCAGGTGTTCTCAAGAGGCTTACAGTACCACCGAGCCAATAAAAAATTGTCTGTAGGGAAAAATATCACCGTGAGTGGTTCTCAAACCAACTGAACCAAGGTATTCTGATATGGGGGGGGAAATGAATGAATGAATGTTCTCAACTGGAAGTTTACTGTATCAATTTTTCTTGGGCCTTGGCACTGACTACCGTCTTTTTTCTAGAGAGATCCAACGTATAGCAAAATGAGTAAGTGCCAGAAGAATCATTATTAACAGAATTATTAACAGAAAAACTGAAGATTAGCTAATCAAACATAATTCAACAACTTGACTTTTGATGCACACATGAGCTCCTCTTTGTGATTTTACTTTGCATCCATTTTTTTCTAATCAGAAACATCTTAAAGTCACATGGTGCCCTACAAAGAACTGTGTCATTTGAACAAATCCGAAATATTATGTAGTTCTCATTCTTCATGAGCAAGCGGGCTCAATGAACAAAGCAAGCGTCCTATCAGACTTCTCTTTCCTCCTTTGGCTCCCCCTTCAGTCCGCCCTCCTTTTTCTCCCCCCAGTGGTAGTTTTCTTCTGGACTTTATCTCACCATCCTTCTGCATTCCACTCACCCACCACCCCACTACCGACAGCCATAATAACTCCAAACCGGTTCCCTCTCTATAGTCCCTGCCCAAATACATCACACACTCTTCTCACAGACTCCCCTGTCTACAACACAGATTTTTTTCCAGCCCTTTTCCTGTGCAAAAACATTTATGATTCATTGTTCTCCATTTAGTAATGTCCAAAAATCTGAGAGTCGGAATAAAATTCTCCAAAATACAACAATTTCTGGTCTTGGAATATTTATTCATAAGTATTCTCTGCACCCAACGTGGGGCTCAAAATCACAACCCCAAGATCAAGAGTCGCATGCTCTTCCAACTGAGCAAAACTTGGAACTTTCTTGAATGCAAAGTTTTGTGTGCACATGACCATGTTCAACCAAGCACTCAAAAGAAATTTAGCAAAGATTCCTCACATCAATGATACAAGTAAAAGAGTTTAAAATGAATGTGGGGCTTTTTCATTTTTTTTAATGTTTTATTATTTATTTTTGAGAGAGAGAGTGAGAATGGGGAAGGGGCAAAGAGACAGGGAGACACAGAATCTGAAGCAGGCTCCAGGCTCTGAGCTATCAGCACAGAGACTGACACACGGCTCAAACCCACGAACCATGAGATCATGACCTCAGCCAAAGTTGGCCGCTTAACCAACTGAGCCACCTAGGTGCCCCTATATGTTGTTTTAATTATTAATAAGCATATGTTACTTTCAGTATCTGGAACATGTCTATTTTAAACAAGAGACTTTAAAGTTTTCTTCAAAAAATCATATAAACAGTTAACTTTGCAATTTGTTTGGGTATTTTGAAATAAGCTATAGTGGCTTGTCCCCTCTAATGAGTTCATTTCTGAATGGCATCTTTTGGTATGTGTTAGAAATAGCCGCCAGACTCAGAGCCCAATAATGAGAGTTTGTTCATTTAGTCTAGTCATTATTGACTAACTTGCATTTAGAATGCGTTCTGAACCATTAATTAGTCATTCCTCAAAAGAGCCTGATGGGAAATATGAACATCATTAACCTTGTTTAAAAGTGAGACCAGCCAACAGTGCCCCAAAGATGAGGCAGACTCCCCAGTTATGCAGTCGTGATTGCTGGGAATCATGCCACGTTTCAGGGCCAACCACACATCCAACAGGAGACACAAACGCAAGAGGTTTTTTTTAATGTTTATTTATTTTGAGAGGCGGGGAGGGACAGAGAGAAAGGGAGAGAGAGAATCCCAAGGAGGCTCTGCACTGTCAGCACTGAGCCCGACTCAGGGCTCTCATGAACCGTGAAATCATGGCCTGAACCTAAATCAGGAGTTGGTTGCTTAACTGACTGAGCCACCCAGGAGCCCCCAAAAGTGAGAATTTTTAAAACTACCTCCCACGTTTCTATTTCATAAGCACTTGGGTTTAGATTTGCTCAAACTCTATAACATTGATTAGTCTTGCAAACCTTTATAAATGCAATGTCAGGTCTATCCAGCCACTTTTCATGGCAACCAAATAGAAAATATGTGCTTTCAAAATGTTCACAAATTTAAATAAATAAATAAATAAATAAATAAAATGTTCATAAATTCCCCCAAATGTACTGACAAAAGTATCATAGTGACAAGGTGATAATCAAATGACAGATGCATATTGAATATCCATTATACACAGGGCTTCATGCTGGAACTATGAACAGGGATGGGGGCAAGAAATCAGACACTATAACTCTTTGCTCTAAGGTGCTTATAGTTTGATAAAGAAACCAGGCAAATGCATATAAAATTTAAGACTGCTGTAAAAAAAAAAAAAACCACCACCTTTTTTGAGTGAGTGTCTTTTTACTCTTCTTTTCTCACAAAAATATATGGGTTTTTTTGGTAGTCATTTTAGTTAAGCTTAAGTTGCAATGCTGGGTGCACACATTACTTTAGAAGATTGCAAAGTCCCCAGGAATTGACCCTGAAATTATTTATTTCATTATCTAAAGAATACCAATGAACTCTCTCTTTCAAGAAGGAAACTATGGAAGTCATTTTGAATAATTTACAATTTTTCCTAGCTGACATGGAAGGATAACAAACGTAATGAATGAATCAGGGTGTTATTTTCCGCTACACTAAGCCATCACACATAATAATTTTCTATGCTCTGCTAAAATGCGTGCGCACACGTGCGCCCACACGCACACTGAAACACGTATGCTTGTTGCTTTTAATGGGAGAGCATTCTCAATACCTCTCAAATGAAAGAAAATTCTTATCTGCCCCAGTTTATGGCTTCACAACAACTCATTCTTCATTTTAAGCACACACAGACTGTCCTAATTCCCTTTTTTGACCAGTGGAGCCTCTTCAGAACCTTGTAGGGGAAAATGGATCTCTCTTCCTTGATCCCAGGGTAGAATCAAAATGAAAATAACGTACTTCAATGGCCCAATCTCCTTCACGTCACCTCCGACTTCTCATTCAAAGGGGTACTTTGGGCGGCAGGTGGAGTTATAATTATAGATGAGGAAAAAGCTACATCAGCAGCTGTTGCTTCTGTTTGTTCCCGGCTATAACTGTCATCAGTGGGCAAATTGGCATAAACAGGCCTCCACAAGTGGAAAAACATTTAACTCCTGTACTTGTCACCCTCTGGGTCTTCTCGGTGGCCAGGGAAGGAAAGAAAATCTGACTGTGCGTGAGTGAAGAGCGGAGCCGAACGCAACACCGACCTGAAGGCACCTCTTCAGGGGGAGCCTGAAATTGGAAGATTTTCTTTCCCGTCGGAGACTTGAAACCAAAGAAATAGGTTAGTGCACAGAGAGTATATCTATGCATTTTAATTCTGATCTCTACTCTGTCTGATCTTAATTTTTCTGATAGCCGAAATAGAAGGGTGGATGGTTAAACGAAAAAAAAGTTGAGGACTGTTATTTAAAATGATGCTGCCCACGAGAACAAATTATAAAATGTGCTTAATTTATTAGGCTCCTCTCTCCCAGTTTTGACTGTACTCACATTACACAGATAGACAAGGTAAAATGGAAAAATGAAACTGGCTGTGGCATGATTCCCGTCCTCTCGTAATGCCACTTACTTATGCCAAAAGTCCTGGTTTCTTTACTAAAATCAGTGATGCTGAAGGCTTAAGTTTGTGAATATAGTGCCAGAGTTTTATTTCTTTAGGGAAACTAGGCAAATTAGAATTGGATTGTTTTCCCACCTCTGAAGAAAGACAGAACATCTTCCCGTTTAGATAAAATGTGGGTTGCAGGCTACTTTATATGAGAAATCTGCCCACTTCTACCTCAGACCTCCATAATTTCCATCTAAGTAGCTCTGGAACACTCCCCTCAGAGATTCTTTGGAAACAAGAAAGATTTCTGAGAAATTTCATTTTCTCTGTATATGCTCCATGTTAGAAAGTGGTGGTGCAGGATTTTCAAACAAAGATTAGTTCGGGGCCGTCTCAGAACCTGAATGTTTGATGTCTTGTTGAAAAGCAATGAATGCCAGAGAACTCACTGGAACGAGGCATAGGGGTCCAATTCTCATTCTACCCGTATCTGTGGAACAGATCCACGTGGAGAGAGCCCTAAATAATGGCCTTATTTTGGTCGGCTCCAAACAGAAAGTGAACCTCCCTAAGCCTTTTACGCATGACTTCCAAAGGGAAGTGCACCTTCTGTCCTATCCCTGTGGCCCTGCCTTTTGAAATGTACAGAGAGTCAACTGTGCACTTGCAGCTCCGCTAGAGAGATACCCACATCCAACTAAAACCACCAAAAGTGACCCATCAATTAAATTATCTTAAGAGTCTTGCTTCTTTTCAACAATATCTCCTGAGTTCTAAGAAGAGAGCCATTAAGTTCCCCTCACGAAATTTAAGGGTGAAATAAACACTTCTTTACATACTGTAGCAAATAAAGACTCAAACAGTAAGTATGGCCAGTGCCTTTGAGAATGTCAATTAATATAGCGTATCAGTACCCTGAATCTTCCCGTGGGTTAGGAAAATACATGACAGGTGATTCTACAACGTATTTCATATATCATATTCATTCATTCGTTCAAATATTACTAAGTAATGACTATAAAACCTGAAAATAATATTTATAAATTAAGCCGGGTTCTAATAATACTCTTTCCAGAGACTATTCTCCTCCCCTTTTCTACTAAAAGATTTAACATGGAGATGTTGGTTATCTCCAAATTCCAAATGATTTAAACACAGAAAGGCAAAATGGGGAGACGGTTGACTGGTGACCGGCTTGGGTTTCTTTGAGACACAGATTTATGCTCCATCTTAAGCACTGCTTTTTACTTGTGTTTTGTCTTCTTGCTCTTCTAGAAAAAATAGAAAAACTATCCGAGATGACTGTCACGTACTCCAGTAAAGTAGCAAATGCGACTTTTTTTGGATTTCATAGGTTACTCCTCAAGTGGAGAGGCAGCATCTACAAACTACTGTACAGGGAATTTATTGTCTTTGCTGTTTTTTACACGGCAATAAGTTTGGTGTACAGGTACCTTCCTTTGCATGTCTCCTTAAACGGCCATCAAATATCATGTAAGAATACAGTCTCAAAAATCTGAGCCTTGGGTTGCCGCTGACTTTTGCCTTATGTAATCTTCTCTTTTGCATGATCCTCTCTTGCATTCTTCATCTCAGGGTATTTTAATCCACACTTAACCCATGCTTAGGGATCTCAAGTAGACTCTATCATGTTCAGGTGGCCCTCATGCCAGCCCCATGTGAATTGATCACAATGTGGCACCCTGTGCCACAGACACCCTGCCAGGATTTTGCCGGAGGCATAAAATGGCAGATTTATTACTTAAATCCTCACTCAGTGGTGATTTTGAGTGGCAAAGGCCACGAACAAATAATCATCGGTGCCTCTCTCAGCTATGTCATTGATAGTTTCAATTTGTGACTTGGAAGCTTATAGCCACTACCTACATAATTGACATGTCCATGAAGGGTGTCTATCAGGTGACTTTCCTTTCTTTCCTGGAATGACAAGATCTCATCCAGGGTGGTGCCGAAGCCTGAAAACGAATTTATTTTATTTTTGCCCTCTGAGTGCGGGGTACATTATATTCACAACAGAAGATGTTTATTCTTTATACCATCACAACCTAAGCCCGTCAGATCGACAGAAAATTTGAGCAAAATCATGTTGAGGAAATACTTCTGTGACTAAAATTATAGTCTTAATAAAATGTTACCAGTAGTGCAAATGGGAAGGTTTATGAGTTTTTTTTTAACTAATTTTATTTTCTTTTATTTTTATTTATTTATTTTTAAATACTTTATTGCCAAGTTAGCTAACATACAGCGTGTACAGTATAGTCCTGGCTTTGGGAGTAGATTTCCTGTGGTTCATCGCTTACATACAACATCCAGTGTTCGTCCCAACAAGTGCCCTCCACAATGCCCGTCTCCCATTTTCCCCTCCCTCACAACCATCACCCGCATCAACCCTCAGTTTGTTCTCTGTACTTAAGAGTCTCTTACGGTTTGCCTCCCCCTCTGTTTGTAACTTATTTTTCCTTCCCTTCTCCTGCGGTCCTCTGTTAAGTTTCTCAAATTCCACGTAGGAGTGAAAACATGTGATATCTGTGTTTAGTTTTTTTTAATTAAAACTTATTGCATACATTTTTACTCTGGGGGAATTTAAAACTTAAAATAGAAAAGCTAAAGGTTTTTGAGGCTGTATTTCCACCTTTTCTATGTACTTCAGTTTGTTCTTTCTCTCCCGCATACTGATGAACGACTTCGTATTATCATTGCTCTTACCGACCTTCTTCTTTGCAGCCACAGGACTCCCTTTGACCAAGAGAGAGAGTAATTTGGCCAGCTGATAATTGTCAGAAATAGAATAGGAAGGGCTATTTTGCTGCATATCAAAATATCTGTGAAGGGACATCAGGGGTTTTATTTAAAAACCTCTAATAATTTTTCAGATGTGTCTTATAAGTACAACGTTATTTTGACAGTGTATTTTTGTATCACCTAATGCTTCAGAATATGAAATAGTGGAAGACACATGACGTTTCAGAAGAATTGTCTCATTAGTTTATTTTTACTAATGTGAGTTTATTGCTGCTACTGCTGCAATAGTACTCTGAATAGCACTCAGAGCAGCTGCGTCGTGGCCAGAAATCCTCCACGGGGCCTCCACTCTTGCCTCAATATCTTACTTATACCCCACAAAATTGTATGCACGTATTTTTGCTAAAGACCAAAGAGTGCTTACATTTATAACAACGATCAATCGTGCAAGTCATTCTTCATTTTTGTAAAGTTCAGCTATAAAATCTCGTCAAAATATATTCTTAATCTTGATTGAAGGTATACCAACCACTATAGGTTGAATTTATCAAGAAAGTCAAACATACCTGTAGAAAATTATAGCATCATTCTCATGTCTACTAATCATCCTAAGTTTTAAAATTCTATTCTAAGCAAATAATGATTCTTAGCAAAAATCATGAGACAAAACCAGACTTCATTACTTTTGAGTATGCCTCTTTTTATTTTGGGGTGAATTTGACAAAAATCACCATTTTAGTACTTTTTAGCTAGTAAACTTTCTACGGAGCTATTAGCTAAATATTTTTTCCTTTGGCCAGTTGTTAATAATAACCACCACTTTATTATCGAAAATGTATGACACTGTATGTTTGGTGGTTTTATATATGATATATTTTTTAATCCTCATAACATTCCTAACACATAGGCTTTATTGTCCCCATCTACAAGTGAGAAAACTGAGGCTCAGAGAGATTTAAAAATATGTTCCAAGTCCAAATTTGTAAGTGGCAGATCTGGGATTCAAACCTGGCTTTGTCTGACCTTAAGGCCTGTGCTTTCTGCCTTTAAATCCTCTTGGACCATTTCTATTTGAGTGTCGGAAACTGTTATGGCTGTGACTTGTCATTGGCATGACCTTGACAGGCCTGTGCAGCTGAATAAGAATTTCTGAAACCTCCTCAAAGCTGAGGCAGGAACTCCAAGCCCATCCTGCACCCCAAACTCCTTTGTCACTACCAGCTCTTCATGCGCAATCTGATTGGTGGCTCGCTGTTACCCCATCATCCCTCTGCTTCCTCTATCAAAATTCTACTGACTCAAACAGGCCTTTTGACATATGTTGTAATGGATCTTTCCCAGGGATTTCTTCCTCCCTTGGAACAGCTGTACCATTCATTTATGCAAATTCCTTTGCGTTGCTTCTCCTTGTAGATCTCGACCATTACGATTACCCTGCCTTGGGACGTCTCTCCTGACTGCAAATCCCCTCCCTGTAACATAAATATCAATAATAGTTCCATTAAATGAACTTAGGTTTAGCCTAAGTTCATACCAGAAAATGGGTTTTGGTGAGATGCATAATATAAATTTTGATATTTATATTATGCAAACACAAACCCACCAAATGCAGGAATAAAAGTTTTTACTCCTTGTTGGTATGTGTTATTTTATATTTTAAATAATTGCGGTCTTTAAAATTAATGGGTATAATAGCCTTTGAAGTACAACACATATAATCAAGAATGTGCTAAGTAGCATACTCGTAAGATCAAGATGTCAAGGTTAGGGTTATAATTTAATCCTCATAATTACTTAACAACTGTAGCTCACTTAATCAAGACACCCTTTTTTTAAGTATACCTGATGAATAATGGAAAATTGGACTCTTTAATGAGTTATTTTGCTCTAAATCCAATGTACTCATCATATAAAAGTTTAAAATATAAAGTATTTAAAAATAAAAGTTAAAAAATATATAAGTAAATGGAAGTTAATAAATCCCACTGTCTAATGGCCAATAACATTTATGTACTGAAAACATTGGTACTTGAAACATTCAGCAATTAAAAAGCTTTTGAGATCTATCAGCTTAGGTAGAAAAAAGCATTATCGCTTCTTAAAAAAAATTACAATTATTTGTGCTTAATTGTTTGCACTGAATATCACTTGCAAAGCAGGTGCAGAAGTATAATATCATAAAGGGCTGTGCATTTTATTTTTGCTCCAGATTGTTACTTACAGGAGCCCAAAAACGTTACTTTGAAAAATTATCAATTTACTGTGACAGATATGCTGAACAAATTCCAGTAACCTTTGTGCTTGGTAAGTATAGGTCACACGCAGAACGCAGCCACACTGTCTCTGTTCGGATGACATCAATGACTCTGCATGGGAGTGTTTCCAAGCTGAGAGGCATGCCTGAAAAGCTGCTGCTTGCAATAGAACCAGAATCATCCATAAAGTTTGCCCTCAGGGCTGCTTTCGCTAAATTAACACCAAACAAGTTTGAGGTAATAATTTGCTATCAGACAATCAAGCTTTCTCTTCACTAACTGCCCATTTTTGCCATCAATATTTGAATTCTAATACCCACTTACTGGGTGCTATGACATTGCCAGGCACAAATTACATTTTTATTTTTTTTTGGAGGGCAAAGTCATAAGTATGGATAAGAACATATTTTTACACCCCGATCCCTGAAGAGGCTGAAATTCTGCTAAAAGCATCAGTGTCAACATGTCTGCTATAAGAAATTGCTTTACAGCTTCCTGTTATTTTACAGGGTTTTATGTTACTCTGGTAGTGAACCGATGGTGGAACCAGTTTGTGAACCTGCCCTGGCCAGACAGGCTGATGTTCCTCATCTCCAGCAGTGTTCACGGAAGCGACGAACACGGGCGCCTGCTCAGAAGGACCCTGATGCGCTATGTGAATCTCACGTCCCTGCTCATCTTCCGCTCGGTGAGCACGGCTGTGTACAAAAGGTTCCCTACGATGGACCATGTGGTTGAAGCAGGTATTGTGAATGACTCTTCCCTCCACGGACTCCTCTCATCCTAGATGGGAACCTTCAAAATTCCTTTGAAAAGGTCTTTTATTTATTCATTCATTCAAGGAACATTTATTGATTACCTACTATGTGCCAGACAGTCTTAAGAGGCAACGATGAATAAGACATAGTTACTGCTCTGGAGAAGTTTGCCAGGGCGGCGAAGGAGGGGAAGCAGGAGTCAACCTTAAATTAAGTGGCAGAGAGTCACTGGCCTTTACATAAATATGCCAGAGTAAAAAGTATCATATTTATTAAAATCATCTTTAATATTGTATGATCTTTTTCTTTTTTTTAACGTTTACTTATTTTTGAGAGACAGAGACAGAGCATGAGTGGGGGAGGGGCAGAAAGAGAGGGAGACACAGATCCCAAGCAGGCTCCAGACTCTGAGCTGTCAGCACAAAGCCCGACTCGGGACTCAAACCCACAAACTGTGAGATTGTGATCTGAGGCAAAATAGGAGGCTTACCGGATTGAGCCACCCAGGCACCCCTATTACCTGATCTTTTCTAGCACTTTATGGTTTATCCATTTTCATAAATATTATTTCATTTGGATCCAAAAAAAAAAAAAAAAAACCCAAAACAAGACACGAGAAAGGTAGGAAATAGATTCAGAGGGGTTATAACTGGAGCACCTGGGTGGCTCAGTCAGTTAAGCCTCGCACTTAGGCTCTGGCCATGATCTCGTAATTCGTGAGTTCAAGCCCCATGTTGGGCTCTGTGCTGACAGCTCAGAGCCTGGATCCTGCTTCAGATTCTGTGTCTCCCTCTCTCTCTGCTCCCCCACCTCCTAGCTCATGCTCTGTCTCTCAAAAATAAATAAACACTAAAAAATTTCTTTAAAAAAGAGAAAAAAGAGAGGTTGTTACCGGCCCTGGACCATTAGTAGAGGAGCCAGAATTATGATACAGGCTCAAAACTCCTAAGGTGAATGCTTTTCTCCAAACAGAAGTAGATTCTAGCGGGAACCAGGAAGGTGAGTTTTCATCCAGGCCGTGCGGGTATGTCGTCTCTCTCATGCCTCAGAGTAGATGCAGGTGTTCTACCTGGTCCTCCGGGACACAGTGTGCTGAGAACAAGTCATGGTGGAAGGATGGTTCTCTTCGGTGTGTTAATATTTAGGAGAGAAGCGGTTAAAGCGGCCTTCAATGTGAAGCGCTTTAAATGAGATCATTGCTGGCACACACTGAATAAAAATTGGCGGTTGTGCTGGGCCGTTGTTAGCAATCTGCCAGTTTGTTGGAATATAGTAGTGAATACGTAGACCATATAAAAACCGTGAGACGACTCTGCCTTTATACTGAGGACAGTCTCAAATTAGGTTGCCGTATCCTGTCTCCTTTTCTGAAATGTCCTTGAAAACGGATTTTTAAAAAAGAATGGTATTTGGGATTTTTTTTTTTTTGAGGCCTTTTTGGCCTGGATTTGGTTTTGCCTCCTTAGATAAACAATATAGGGGCGCCTGGGTGGCTCAGTCGGTTAAGCGGCCGACTTCGGCTCAGGTCATGATCTCGCAGTCCGTGAGTTCGAGCCCCGCGTCGGGCTCTGTGTTGACAGCTCAGAGCCTGGAGCCTGTTTCAGATTCTGTGTCTCCCTCTCTCTGACCCTCCCCCATTCATGCTCTGTCTCTCTCTGTCTCAAAAATAAATAAACGTTAAAAAAAAAATTAAAAAAAAAAAAACATAGGTAGTGACTCAGAACAAAGGAGGAGTTCAAATCCTTACTCCACCACTCACTAACTGCATGGCCTGCGTGATTTACTTAACCTGTTATGTTCAGTTTCCACATCCATAAAACGCGCTGATGAGAACTTACAATACCACCCCACTCATATACCTCACAGGCTTCTGTGAGGATTGAATAAATTAATATTTGCACAGCGTTCCGAACGGTACCTGGCACGTGGTAAGGACGCTCTTGCTATCAAGAATGAAATCACCTAGCACAATGGCATAACGTCACCCTTCGCTCATTTTCGAAGACTCACTTGATGTGACATCCCGGGTCTTCTGAATCTGCTATGACCAGGTGGTCATGGAGGAGAGTAGAGGACGGTGTTGCGGTACAGGGTAAGACGTGAGAAAATAGTGCGGTCTGGGGTGTAGGCTAAGGATTCAGATAAAGGATACAAATGGCCTGGCATACACACAGGTCTGTGATGATATAAAGCCAGGAGGGACTTTTAAAGAATTACCTGTCACCCCTCCTCCGAATTTAAAAGCTGAATACTGTTTCAGAATGACCTAATTGAAAATGCCACGTGAGGAGTTAATTTTCTTACCCTGATGTCCTGAGGATCAAAAGCAGTAAGAGTTTCCACCTCCGAAGAAAGTCCTAAAAATGAGCAAGAAGGGTTTGACCTGTTCCAAATAGACGAGTGAGAGCTAAAGTTTACTTCGATGCATAAAGATGGTGTGTCACTGGTCCCGACGCCTCCTTGGGGGAGAGGAGACTGTGTTCGGACAGGAATCAGGCCGCCAGGCCCAACTCTCAAAGCAAATCCCTTCCAGCGTCACCTTCATATTCAAAGCACAGCAGGAGGAAGCCAGGATGGCTGGTGATGAAGAGGCCTCTGGGGCCTCTGGTCACAGCTGAGCTCAAAGAAGGCCGAGTCGTGCACGGTTCTGAGGGACGAGTTGATATGGAGGACGAATAGAATGATGTGATTTCATTTCCTGTACGTGTATCTTTCATAATGCCAAGGCTTACCCCTTGTCAAACTTGTGCAAATGCCTGTTTTGCACCTGTGTTTACCCTCTGCCCCTTTCCAAGGCGTTTGGAATATTGGACTCCTCTCTCCCCACCACCCACATCCACGACCATTCTAAGCGAATCTGGAAGTATTCACTCCTTGATGTGCATTTGGACAAGTGTGTCCCAAGGTGTAGTCTGCAGACCCACAGGCACTTTACATCTTGAATTCCTTGAGTTGTTTATTTAAAATGCATATTTCTGGGCCCTACCTCAGACCTGCTGGATCAGAACCATTGGCTGTAAAGCTCAGCAAACCTGCACTTAACCAGGCTCCTAACGCTGCCGCCGTGTTAAACGCTGAAGTTTGAAAAGAATGGATTCTTTTCTGGGATGCTTTTTTTTTTTTAACCCCTTTTTCTCACCCCTGGGGTAAAAGGCTTTGGCATCCACTGAGTAATTCATTACTAATAGCAAAGTAGCAACAACTAAGAGAAGGGGGGAATTTGTGGTTTTGACCACACAAGAGGCTCCAGAATTGGAGAGGGGCATCGCCACCAGTCTGTTCAGAGGCTGCCATCCAGGGCGCTTGAATCAGACCTGCATGGCCATAGTGGGCATCATTCTGACTTCAATCTCTCGCTCGGTTTATGTGGAGCCTCTGAAGGAGGAGAGAACCGATGGAGCCAGGAGGGGGCTGAAGCCTTTGCAGGTGCCTCTGGGGTCCTCTCGGACCTCACAGTGGACACGTCCCCACTGCTCTCATAAGTAGTTTTTTTCTCAAAAAGCAGAAAAGGCAGCTTGGGCCCCCAGGAGCATAAAGTCTGTGCATCAGGCAGCGAGGCAGAGGGTCCAAGCCACTGCCCTCGAAGCTGGGGGACACGCCCCAGAGGCAGGGTCCTTCCTGACCGCCCCATGGCCCACCCCACGACTGGGCGCCCTCTCTGCCGACTGGCAGCACTGACTCACCAGACTTCTTGCTCCTTTCCCCAGCAGAGAGGGCTGACTCAGTCTGCACATGGGGCTAGTGTCCAAGCTCCAACAACTGGACACACGCCTCCGCCACTGTCTGACTGTCCTTGGCCTGTGCCAACGTTTCTGGGAAGAACAGGAAGTTCAGGGATGGCGGAAAATGTCTGGCAGATGTCCTGAGCCACAGCCAGGACACCTGCTCCGCCTAAGGGCAGACGGGGCTGGTGAGTGGAGCACAGGGGCCCCCGAGGAGTGGGGGCAAAGGCTGGAGGCACTGTGGAGGACACAAAATACCTACTTCTTGCCACGTGACTTTCCTACATAGAATCACCTGTCAGAAAAAAGTGCATGTTCTCAAACCTCAGTGCACATTAGATATTGTTCAAAATCAATATTGCCAAAAATGCAGATCCCAAGACACCACCTTCAGAGATTTTGACTCAGTAGACCTGGGGTGGTGTCCAGGACTGAATGTATTTAATCTGCTCCTGGAGACTTTGAGGCGAGGGGTCCCCAGATCACATTCTGAGCAA
Organism: Panthera uncia; assembly: GCF_023721935.1. Lineage (NCBI taxonomy): Eukaryota > Metazoa > Chordata > Mammalia > Carnivora > Felidae > Panthera > Panthera uncia. The sequence goes on along the minus strand of NC_064809.1, from coordinate 92,014,767 downwards.
AATAGGCTTTAAGGCCATCGGAGTTTCCTTCTAACCTTTTCTTTGCCTTGCTTCAGGAAGGGTCCCTGCCACAAAGATTCAGGGCTGGCCAGGAGGAACTGAGTGAGAGGGCAGAGAGAAGGAAGATCAGCATGTCCTTCTGAAGCACCTGGCAACCCCTAGACCAGAGCTGGATGGGCTGGGGCTCTCACCTGCTGGTCCCTAAACTTTCCTTGCTTTGAAGTTGGACAGTCAAGTTACATTAGCCTGGAAAATCAGAAGGACCAAATGCATGCTACCAGGGTAATGCATATGCTCTGATGTTACAGGTTAAATTTGTCAAATTAAAAATAAAATAGTTTTATTTCTGCTCACATGAAAATAGAAATAACAATTGAGTGCAAAATAGTATCAGTTACGCTAAAAATTCCCTGAACTGGCCTGTCATCAGTTATTTACCAGAGGAGCTGTGACAGAAGAGTCTCTCTTATTTTGTCTATTGGCAACAAACCTGTCCTGGAAAATTCCAGTCATTCCAATCACCAACCCTGGAAGATGTCACTCATTCTAAGTCAAGTCAGGTGCACAATTCCAGACCTTCACCGAGTCAAGTGATGGCCTTAATTGGGTGTTTATGTTATGGCATGAGACTGAACTGAAACATTTTATCTGGCGTTTCATGGTGACCAGGAAAAAAAAAATATTTCCCTTCAAAATTACTCACCAGAAGCACAAAAATAGGTAATGGGAAATTATATGCATTCCTCTAAAAGAAATGTTACTAAAGCTGTTGTTACATCTGTCTTGCATTTGCTTATTTAAAAAAGATCTATTGAGTGTATATTATATGCCAGGCACTGTGCTGAGCACGGGAACACAGCGAGAAGCAAGAATAGGTATGGTCCCTGTCCTCAAGAATCCGTAAAAATTACTATGAATCTTTTCTCACACGAATCATTTTCAGAGACAAGCACAAACATATTTACGGCTAAACTTTATATCTCTGCATTGTATCTCTATTTCTCTAAAATAGTTTCCTTCTGTGTTTGGTGGCCAGTAAAAGTGGTCAGAAAAGAGTAAAATTTGAGGAAAGGGCACTCTTCAGTTTTCTTAAAGCCCTGGAATCTTAACATGATATTCCTCAAGCTTCTTCTACAATGAGGAGACCCCACCAGCAATGTTAGCAACACTTACAGTTAACAGACATTAACACAACTAACCAAGCTCTCAATTGTCAAGTGGCTGTTAAGATACAAGTTCTGCCTTTAGATGCACTGGTTGCAAGGCTAGCCCCATACTTAGCTCACGTAAGCTGTGATCTTCTCTCACTAAGTAAAATCAAATAGATGTCGTATAATATTGACTTTCTGCCCTGTGGTCTGCTGTTCAATTCTTCCAGAGGCATTCCCTGGCACTGGGGCTCCTCGGTCTCTGTAAAATCTCCAGCCGCTCCGTGCGACACAGAGATGATCGAGGAGACGGTGGTATTCATGGGTTGTGCCAGTTTTCACTCTCTTGGCTGAACTTTTACAGGCTGAGTCAGTTACCCCTGTAGTCTCACATGATGTGCCCAGAACAGACAGAATGTCATCCTGTGAGTGAAACTTGGCTCACCTATGCACACTTGCTGCATATAGGAGAGAGAGTGCACGGTAGAACTAGCCCTACTTGAGTTAATGCCATGATGGGTAGTCTCAGCGGGTCAATGTTTGAAGGTTACACACAGTTCTAAGAATTGAATCAAAGCAGCCGCTCAATGTTTCTCAAACATTCACTGAATTATCAAAAGTACTTAATTTCTTTTAGATGTTTTTAGTGTTTATTCATTTTTTGACAGAGAGAGAGACAGAGTGCAAGTGAGGGAGAGGCAAGAGAGAGGGAGACACAGAATCCAAAGCAGGCTCCAGGCCCTGAGCTGTCAGCTCAGAGCCCGACATGGGGCTCGAACCCACAAATCGCGAGAACGTGACCCGAACCACAGTCGGACGCTTAACCGACTGAGCTACCCAGGCGCCCTCAAAGGTACTTTAAATTTAAATTACAGGTTCCCAGACAGCTGACGGAATCAGAATATCTGGGGCTTACGACCTAGGAGTCCCCATTTTGAACAAGCTCCCAGAAGCACTGCAGGATGTTTGACTCAGGCCAAGAGTGCTAAAATGGCCAGCTTGCTGTGTATTCTGTGCACAAGGGTGAATGATCCTAAATTTTGTCAGAAGCCAAAATCACTAGGGTTTTTTAAAAAATACTGATGCCTGGCTCCCACCCCCAGACATTAGGATTCCATAGATGTCTGATGAAACCTGGGCATCAGGAGTTTTTAAAGCTCTCCAGACCGTTCTAATATGCAGCAAAGTTTAGGAACCACTGCACTAGAGCCTATCTATTAACTCCTCCAGCTTCACCTGCAGACCGCCTCGAATCTATTCGTTCAGGGCAAATGTAATTCTGGGCCACCTAGACAGGTAAGCAGTTAAAAGCACTGATTTGGGCTATGTTATTTCCTGTGTGTCATGTGTAGAAGGCAGTGAACTACCAAATGGGATATTAATGTGGGGCCAGGGATATGGCTGAGTAGAGATGTTTTTCCCCATATCAGAAAAAGAGAGGAGGTTCTATCTCTCTGTTCAGTATTACTCCCCCAGAAACTGATTTTACTCAACCAAATCTTATTTCAAGCTTTTCAGACTCTGGGCTGTAACTCATTATTGGGTTCTTAAATCATTTCAATGGCTTGCTAGCAGCATTTTTAATGGAATGGAATAGAATAGAACAGAGACGAACACTAAATATTAAAGAGCACATTATGTGAAAGAACCACTAATTGTTTGGGGAACCATACATATCTTACCGTGGTTCATGGTAAAAAAAAATAAAAATAAAAATAAAAAAATTCTGACATTCTGCCCAGGACAGTGGTTTCACAATGTGATTCCATCTCTCTCCCTCAATCTCATTTTACCTCCCTTTGATTTTCCCAGTTGACAAGGATTTCTAAACCCCTACCATTGAGTTTAAAGGAGAGCTATAGTTGAATCCGATGGCTTCGTTCCATTCATTTAGAAAGTACAGTACAGAGATGAAAATGAGCCAGGCACGTTGCAATCTTCCTGAAAAAGCCATCTCTCTGGGAAGGGCTCAGATGCTGAATGCACAACTTTCTCTTACAGAAAGAACCGGCAACAAACCCATTCTGCCTCCAAGTTTTGAGATGCAGTGCTTTTAGTTCTTCTGCTAAGAGAGGCTCATTTGCACACTCTGCTTTAAAAGCTAAAGACACCTGCCTTGGCTTCAGCTGAGGCAAAATAGACAAACCATGCAACAGGCAAAATCCATAAAGACTGGCGTATTATCAGTGGACACAATTAGGCTTTTGGCTTGAGGGCTGTAACATTTTGCCTTAAAGGAGCAGGTCTCACTTACTCCACCAAACCACAATTCAAGTCGCAAGTAAACACTGTGTGCGTGAGTGTGTGTGTGTGTGTGTGTGTGTGTGTGTGTGTGTGTTACCTTGGTTTGAAATATTAAGGAGGTTTCCTGGGATAAGCAGTATGGAAATTGCCGAACAGAGCTGAACTGGCCAGAAAGCCAGAAGGAAAAGAGAGCAAGGAAGTTCTGGGCAGATACAACAGCAAGATGAAATAGTAACGCCAGGGGTGTGGACAGGGCCCGAGGGAGCACGGCATGAAGACTGACATATCAAGGTCATGGGGTTGTGTGAGGACCGGCCAGTTAACAGTGCTACCAAACTGTGGCGAATCAGTGCCTGTGGTTCACATAGTCCTAGAGATGAGGATTATGACCACATTCTGAAAAACATCACTGGCCTGTGGTGATAATGACCTGACGTGCTGATGAGGATAACCTTCCATTTCATAATAAATGTTCTTTCAATTGATTTAACCAACAATCTATAGATTTCCTTTTGATTGCCCGATACCTTGATTTTCAAAGAAAGGGTTTACTTTAGATGAGATGTGTGACCCTGAAGGGAATAACAAAAATCACCCTGCCTGTGCGCTCTTGCAGGACGCGTCAGTGTCTCGTCATTCATCTTCGGTATTCATCATCGTCATTAGTGTCTTGTCATTCATCTTTCACGGAGCCTAGCAAAGCACTCAGTATGTTTGGGCTAAAAATTAAAAACCACCAGCTTTCCTTGCTCTACATGTCCCCTCCCAATTGGTGGATGTGCTGTATGGGGGAGGACCTAACTCTAGCTTTAGTGCATGCGCTGAATAAACCCTCACTCGGCATATTGCATTCTGCTAAGCCAGAAAAAGAACTCACCAGCACAATTTGATCCATACTCCTGAATAAAAAATAACCAGAGGTAAAGTTATTCTTGGGTCAAATGACAGCGATTGCAGCCAGGATATAAATGGGGTAATTTTTGAAAATTGCAGTAGAAATCCCAAGAATAAAACTGCTAGACAATTGACATGAAATCTCCAAGAACAGGCTTCTAGGTAAAGGGTGACCCATTGCCTCAAATCTTTAAGTACAGAGCCAGGACAGGTCAAGTTTATTAACTTCTCATAATAAGGTTTACTCACGCTCTGCAAGTCTTTAAAAAGAAAAAAAAAAAAAGCAGATTATCTGGATCATGCAAAAACTTGAGACGTACTGAGAAATAAGAAAAGAATGATCAGGCTCATTGTTATTTTGGACATCCGGAGAAAGTCCAATTCCTCAGGGATGGGCAGAACCACCACCCCCCTTCTAAGCTAACATAAATAACCTGAGTATTATCTAAAATGAGTCTCGTGTTGGTAAATATTGGCTTTGTAGTTGATACTCTGTTTACTTCAAATACTGAACAAATAGGATCTTCATTCGGTGGGGCAGTGATTTTCAAATATTGCGGTGTGCTAGAATTTGCGGCAGAGTTTGGTACATGTGTGACTGCCTGTATCCAATTCCATTAAGTCAATCAGGAAGATTTTACATGGATGCTGATGCCCGGATTCACTGTAGACCAATAGAATCAGAATCTCCAGGGATAAGGCCAAGACATTGGTATTTGCTAAAAGTACCCACATGAGACCCTAGGGTGAAGACCTGGGTTGAGAACTTCAGCACTACTGAGTCCGATTTAGTAGGAAAGGGTGGAGCCTCACCCTCTCCATGTGTAATAGATGTCACAAGTGACTCGGGTACCCATGATCTGTGGACCTTATTCTCAAAAACACCGACCTAGACCTAGGTATTTCCAAAGCTCCATGAACCAGAGCACATCTCACTTCTCCTTTGACTTCTTTTCTGTTATAGTAACACCTCTGAAATAAAACTACATGGTAAAGAGGGCAGATTAGTTGAAGCGGGATAATCAGATTCATAAATTGATTACAGATCATTAAAGATATTAACTGTGCTACACTGGGGCAAAAGTGATTTTCATCTGAATGTGTTAGAATTTCATAAGCAAATGATTACATTCCTCCTGAGACAAGAGTCACTCAAAATCAATATCTAGCAAAACTCAGTTTTTGAAAAAAGCACTAGTTCAGAAAACATTATTTGTACTAAATCATAATTAACATTGAAAAGTCCACTTAAAAAGTCAAAGGAGTAAGTACAAGGATAGTCATGGCATCATTGTTTTTGATAACAAAAAAATTTAAACAATTTAAAGGTCTACTCAAAAGAGGACTAGTTAAAATATCGTATAGAATTAACTAGAATGCAGCCATCAAAAACAATGATGCCACTCTCTATACGTTAACAACAACAACAAAAAAGATCTCCAAGATATAAACAAAAAATAGAAGCAAATGGCAGATATGCATGTAGTAGAAAGCCATTTGCGTTCTTAAAGATCAAGCCTGTATAACTGGAAAGATACACAATAAATTCATTGTAGTGATTCCTTCAGAGAGGGAAACTGTGTGGCTGGGAAAATGAGACTTACTTTTCCTATTAATATTCTTTTGGCCCTTTTGGATTTCTGTACCATTTGAGTGATTCAATCAAATTTTTTAAAAAAATAAAAAGTCAAGTGCAAACTGTAAGCTTTTAAAGTATATATTTGTATGAATGAACCCTGGCACATAGTAGATATTCAGTAAATGTTTATTTCTTAAATAAACCTATTTAATTTCTCCTCTCAACTTTTTCAAATCTCTTCTTTCCTCGGTGTGCAGGTTGGAGGTCGGGTAGATAGCTAAAATTTCATAATATATTATGCCTTTGCACTTATCGAGTGCTAAGTATGTGCTAAGTAAGCATTATGCTAAGCTCTCGACATGTTTCCATCATCTCAGGTAATTCTACAACATCCCTGGGAAGTAGATATTATCATCTTCCTTTGGCACTTGGGAAAACTGAGGCTCAGAAAGGTCACTGGGAGCTCAGGCAAACTGTGTTGTACACACACATAAATAAAGATTATAAAAATTATACTTTCAAGGTATATGCAAACCGCTGTGGGGACTACGAAGACAGTATGCTCTTGGCCCTTCCCGTGGGTCTTGGCAGGCAAAACCTTTATGTATGGCATTACTACAATATAAGGCAACAGAGAGCACTGTGCGGGGAGCTTTGAAGGGGAGAAATTCCAGGGGAAGTAGAAGAAAGAAATCAAGGAAGCCTTCACAGAAGGGGTCCTGGTTGATCAGGACTGTGAAAGGAGTGAGCAGTCAGGAGGAAAAGTATGTGATTCATGGGCTCCATGCTATATTAAGTGCGTTGTATGTGGTAACAGCTTTTACTTTTTTAATCCTAACATTTCTAAGTATCCTTGTTCCCAATTTTAGAAGAATAAACCAAAACCTAGAGAAGAAACTTTCCCCAGATGTTCTAGTCCACATTTAATGTCACCTTACTTTCTACTGGCCATCTCTATGAGGGATTACCAACATGTCTTGCCTTATGTATTACTGATATAAAACTTGTGTGTGTGCACTCGCACAAACGCATTCCTTATCTCTAATACAAGCATAAACTACTTGAGGCAAGAACCATCATTTTATATATTTTTAATATTCCCCTCACTGTATGCTCACATACTAAGCATGAAAATATTTATGGTAATGTTATTAGTACTAAGCTAATTCTGTAAAATTGAGCTATCTTTATTTTGTGCTAAAGGTTTTATGACGGCAGATGAAAGAAAATTATTTGACCACCTCAAATCTCCTCATCTGAAATATTGGGTTCCATTCATCTGGTTTGGAAATCTTGCAGCTAAAGCCCGGAAGGAAGGTAGAATCAGAGACAGTGTTGATCTGCAATCACTGATGACTGTAAGTAGGTCACAAACCACCCATAAGAGATGCTAATCAGAGACCAACAGGGACCTGGATGTAGCAGGTCAGACCAGGATGTGTCTGCTTTGTTCATGCCTGGTTCCAAAGGAACCAGAAAGACTGGGCTAGTATTAGAACCCTTAACATGCAGGACAGGGGTAGTATACAGGTTTTGACTCAGGTTGATTGGTAGTGGTTTCTTAGAAATTCTGTCTAAACAGAATTTGGCTTTGTCATGGGCTCTGTAAGAAAGTGTCCCTTAATTGATTAGCAACATCTGTCAAGGGCTCTGAATGACCTGGTGTCCACATGGCATATTTATCATCCCCCAGGATCCTAGAGTAAAATCTGGAGTAGAAATAAACCTGCCCAATCAGTTCCCCCAAACTAGAAGTTCCTGAGGTTAAGCCAACTTGTCAGATGCTCCAGGAAACAAAATTATGTTTTCATTAAACGAAATAACCCTGAATTCATCTGAGAAACAGATTTATGGAAGGGCTAGATAGATATGCCCTATGACAGTCTCCTGCCTGGATTCGGCCAAAAGGAGTGAATGATATAAAAATAGCTCCCAAATTAACATAACGCTTTTTCCCAGGCTTATATAGTAATTTATGTGTGATAAAGGAGAAATCAGTAGATTCAAGTCCTTTCCATTCCAGACAGATATTTTCTGTCAATATGAGTGTGCTAAAGTCCTCATTTGTGGGGGAGAAAGGTTTAGGAGGTACTTCTTTTTTCCCCAAACTCTACAGTAAGCATGTTTTCAAAAGAAGTCGAGAAACAAACAAACAAACAAACAAACCTGCTCTCCATATAAATTTACCAAAATGGATAGAAATTACTTATTTAAAATACTAACCCCTGCCTTCCCATCAACACTTTGGACCAATATACATGTTGGAAATCAGGGATTCAATAGAGTAGGCGATAGTTCTATAAAGTCCTGATTTATTTTAATATTTTTTTAAAAATATCCATCTGTCTCCATCCTTTTTGCACTGTTGAATGGCGTTGATTGCCATTTTCAGGATTTTCCTTTTGGACTAGCCTTCAGAACCAATTACCAGCCTTACAAAGTCAGCCTTGTCCTTTTGCAGACATGTTCATAAAAGACATGGCCACGTTATGAATCCCAGGAAATATTTATTGCCACACGCATCGTTTAGCAAACCATGTTTTATCTGTTTCTGGCTTAGGAAATGAACAGATACCGCTCTTGGTGCAGCCTCTTATTTGGTTATGACTGGGTTGGGATTCCGCTGGTTTATACCCAGGTATAAAATACTTTGCACGTGTGTTGTTTGTCCCCCCCCTCCCAAGTTAGTTAGTTATTTATTTTGAAAGAGAGAGAGAGAGTGCAAGTGGGGAAGGGCAGAGAGAGAGGGAGAGAGAGAGTGGGACAGGCAGAGAGAGAGGGAGAGAGAGAATCCCAAACAGGCTCTGTACTGTCAGTGCAGAGCCCAATGCGGGGCTTGAACTCACGAACCATGAGATCATGACCTGAGCTGAAACCAAGAACTGGATGCTTAATCGACTGAGCCACCCAGGTGCCCCTGCATGTGGTTTTTAGCTACTTGCCCACTTAGGCACTCTGGCCTGCTGTGGGGGTCCAGCGTTGTGTTCTCACTCAGACTTCTCTCCGTTGCAGGTTGTCACTCTGGCTGTCTACACCTTCTTCTTTGCCTGCCTGATTGGACGCCAGTTTTTGGATCCCACCAAAGGCTACGCGGGGCATGACTTAGATCTTTACATTCCAATCTTCACTCTCCTACAGTTCTTCTTCTATGCAGGATGGCTCAAGGTAGCCCACCGTCTCTGTGCCTGAGACCTGCTCTGTAATCTGTCATGTTCTGTCCTTTGCACACTGGTCCTTTACTGAGTCACTCGCTCATGAGCGAGTCAAAGGTAGATTTAAGATTTAATCACTCAGAGATGTTATTACTTGTAAACTAGGGATTCAAGTGATGTGGTGGGTACCATATTGCAGCAATCTAAGCAAAGACGTTGCAGTAATACTCTTTTACGGCCAGTAATTTAAGTCTTTGTGTGCTCCCATTAGGATTATAATAATGTAATTAAAGTAATAACTGTGACTTCACTGATATTTTATGCCACAATAAGCCAGCAGGCAGAGTAAAAGAGGGTAAATAAGAAGCCTTGTGTATCAGAGTTAAGTATTCGTATTATATTATTTCTTGGTTCTGTTCAACTTTGTAAATAGTTAACTGTGATTCTCTGCAATCCCACTAGCTGTCCCCCATTAAATGCATCCCATTTTCAAAACCAGAACCGAGACTCAGAAAATGATTCAACAGAATCAAAACCAGAAACACCAGGATTTGTGACGACATTTGGTTTGCCAGGAAATTAAAAACAGGTCAGAGCAGTGAGGAGGACTTGTCCAGTCATGGGTGCAGAATTGTATCTGCTCCAACCCCCGCCCCTCCCTGCACCCCTTACCCTTCCCTGGATGCACAGGTAAATACCAGAGCCGGAGCCTGGTAGTGAATGGAACACCCACACGCACACACACACACAAAGACAATGGCTAAATCAAGGTAAATGAAATCTAATGACAGTTTGAAGATGAATAAAATCGAATTTTCAAACTTTTGACCTTTTGGCCAGCCACATGTTGACATGCACCATGGAGGCCTTCCAGGCGGTGGCAACATTTTCCCTGCCACTGCCTTTACCTTCACTGGTTTGAATCTTAACCAAGAATGATAAATACGTTGACATTTCAAAAAGTAAAAGCATGTCCTTTATAAATGGGAAAACCATTTTCAACCAGGTGATGGTAATTCTTAATTATTTTTACGCATTTAAGACAGAGAAAGAGCAAGAGAGACTAATAGCTCTCCTCTCCCATTAGTGAAAAAAGTAGACTCTAGTTTTATAAACAATAAATCACTACAAATGGCCCAGGTGCCCAATCATTCTAGTCTTTTATTGCCCTTTCCCCTGAGTTGTGCTAAGCTTCTTATTCTTTGCTTTGTGTCTACGTGAGGTGTTGGACCAGCCTGTTAGGAACAGTTAGCAGTTCCTGCCTTGGGAAATGCCCTCTAAAATATTGTTGGGACGAGCACCAGGTGTTGTATGTAAACGCTGAATCACGGGAATCTACTCCCAAACCGAAAAGCACACTGTAGGTTAGCCAACTTGACAATAAATTAAATTTTAAAAAATAATAAATAAAATATTAACTTTCCTTTCCTTTATAAAATATTTTTAAAGGCAAAATATGAAAATACCACATTAGCTCCTTTAAGAGATAGACAGTCCTAGGAGAAGTGTTTTCCCACTCAATGGATTATATCTCAATTTCTAAGCAGCTGTTTTATCTTGTCCATTCCAATATTTATAAATATTTTCAAAGTGTAAAAATCCCATCTTAACCTTATAAACAGCATATTAGTTACCTGCTGGAAATGAAGCCTCCAAAAGAGTAAAGGATATTTTTTGAGAAAATCAATTCTGAAACATAGGTATCATTTTGAAAGTTAAATGTAGACTCTCATACTATATGCAGGACTGATCCCATAAAAGTGAAATTCTGGTTATAACAAAAATATTTTCCAGGCCTCTTCAGTGGCCCACTTAGGGAAAATCTCAGGCAAGGAAGGATGGACAGGCCCTGGAAAGGACTTTGACGTGGATGTCGCTGTGAGGCTGACTGATTCCGGGCTCAGGCCCTGCCCAGTCTGGGGAAGTGGGGCGACGTATCTCTCTAAGTTGACGGTTCTCAACTCCATCCACATACTAAAATCTCTCGGGAGTTTCACCAGGTGCTGATATCTCAGCTCAACCTCACACCCATTTAATTAGAATCTCTAAGGGAGGAACCCAGGCATCAAGTTCTTTTAAAGCCTTCCTGGTGACTTTGATCTTCAACTAGGTTGAGAACAACTGCTCTAAGTGGTTAGTGGTTAGACTTAAGTCCTAAAAAATAAGTAGGCAGAATTTCTACAAAATGGTCTCAGAACATAGAAATTCAACTAATCAATGGTGTCTTTATTTTATACACTTTTTTCCCATTTAGACCGAATGTAAAATCTCTCTCTCTCTCTCTCTCTCTCTCTCACACACACACACACACACACTAGATAATAAAAACCAAGAGATTTAAAAAGAATAAAGGAGTCATATTTGACATATAAATCTCTTATCAAGAAGGCTATTCAATGCCAGAACATGGTTAAGATCATTTCATATTGACCAACTATTAGAAAATATACGGTAAGACGCTGCCTCAACTTTTCATAGTGGGGAAAATTGACCCACCGGATAAAAGTAAATCCTTTAGAGTAAAACAAAGTGAGACAAATTCCAGCTTCATGACCCCCCAGCTCTCTGACTTTTCATTCAACAGTTGGATCCAATAATTGTGAAAACTCCTTGACTTAATTTTCTTTCATTGTGGTCTACATCTCCAGTGTTTTCCCTTCCTCATGGTTACATTTTGTCTCATCACTTGGGCCCTTGTAAGTTCCTTAAGCCCCCAGGCTACGTCGCCCTGGACATGCCGCAAACGGTGCCTTGCACCTTATGTGTGCTCCTTCGACATTCACGGGTTTGAGGTGTACCCGAACATCAATCATTTGGCTCCTACATGGCACAACTTCTCCTGAAGGGCCTGTGCTGTCACCAGCTGAACAGACAGGTCCGCTGGAGAGCAAACCCACGCAGGTGCCTCGCTCGTGGTCTGAGAGCAGTGTCGCTTGCCGGTAAACATCGGCGTCTGTGGAACCACCCACTCCCCTCTGGGCTTCATATTATGAAAGTGGCAAAGGGCATCACCTCCGTCACCTTTAGCTTGCATTCCTAGTTTTCACAAGCATCACGATGGACCTATTCTATGTTCTCCACCGCAGGTAGCTGAGCAGCTTATCAACCCTTTTGGAGAAGATGATGATGATTTCGAAACCAACTGGTGCATTGACAGAAATCTGCAGGTTAGAGGAGCTTTTCCTTCCTTTACAAACATGAATAATGAATCATTTGTGACGTTTCAGATCTGAACAGACTCTGACGGCAGGCCCCTGAACTTCAGAGCTGCAGCCACAAAAGAAAGAGGTTTGGCTTTTCAGTATCTTGCCTCAGCTCCTTTTGGAACTTCACAGGTCCTGGGTCTCAGTTGCAGTGAAGTTTAGTCCCTTGTAAATAGAATTTATTTTTATTTTTATTTTTATTTAAATCCAAGTTAGTTAACATATAGCGTAGTTTGGGAGAACTTAGTGTTTCGTCACTTACATACAACACCCAGTGCTCATCATAATAAGTGCCTTGCTTAATGCCCATCACCCATTTAGCCCACCCCCCCCACTCCCCTCCCCTCCAGCAACCCTCAGTTTGTTCTCCGTATTTAAGAGTCTCTTATGGTTTGCCTCCCTCTCTGTTTTTATCTTATTTTTCCTCCCCTTCCCCTAAGTAGAATTTCAAGCCCGTTTTCTTTGTAAGTTTATTAACTTTACACAGCCTCTTCCATCATACTGCAGAGCAATGTTTTAATTCATTCTTTAATCTGGTTTCTGTTGCCACCCAAGTGAGATTAGCAGGGACAGACAATGGCAGCCAGAAGTGATCTGGTGTGAGTTCCCAAATCCATGTCATGAAGTTCCCTGCAGTCAGATGTCCAAGCAGATGGACACTGGAAACGTGGGCCATACCAGCCTATGTCCCAAATCTGACAGAACTAAACCTAATGGACCCCAGGACCCTTACCCCCAAAGCATTATTCCAGAGAGGTTTTTCTTAAAGAATCAGCATGAGAGAATTTTGCTTCCAGGCAGGACTCTCCTCAGACCATTCTCTGTCCTCACAGATAAGGAAAGAACTTCAACTTGGCTACTTGCTTCAGGCCCTTGCTCAGTTCTTAAGCAGGTTCAAATGTTTCACTATGTTTCACTGTTGGTTCACAAACTGGCCGCATACCTAGAGGGCTGGGAGAGATGGAAGAAGGAAGCCCAACTTGGATCCTCTGTCTCCCTCTCTCTCTACTCCTCCCCCTCTCGTGTTCTCTCTCTCTCAAAAATAAATAAACATTAAAAATGATTTTAAAAAGAAATGACATCAAGTATAAGTATGTTTATGGAATCAATGGAATGGGATATTAAGAATCTTCTCCTTCCTATGATATCTGGAATTATAAGGTTGCTGTAAGGATAGCCACTAGACAATACAGGAACTTTGAACCAAGAAGGAAAAGGAGTCTCTCCTGCCTCCTAGTAAAATGTAGCTAGCTCCATTCTGGGCATGTGGCTTGATAAACCAAGTCTGGGCAGTTTTATAGCCCCACTTAACCCCCATTGCCAAGTGCCCTCACGCAATAAACATGTGCAAGTCTCTGCAACGGTCCCGGTTACAGCAAATATGAACAACGGACATTTGTGTATTTACTCTCTCAGACTGCTCTATCCTGCTGCAAATCCCATCCACCCATTGGAGCTTACTCTCTGTCTTTATACAATCCACATCCAAATTATTCTAACAATAAAACAATGATTTTAGGTCTCTCTTTTAGCTGTGGATGAAATGCACATGAGCTTACCCAAGATGAAGAAGGACATTTACTGGGATGATTCTGCTGCTCGACCACCTTATACACTGGCAGCCGCTGACTACTGCATACCCTCCTTTCTGGGGTCAACAGTTGAAATGGGGTAAGTGCATTTTTTTTAATCATCAATATTTAGAAAATAAGTTGGTCACTGTTCTGATTTTTTATGCTCTGGTCTTGAACTCACTTTCATGACAACTCTCAATTGGTAACATCTTATTTAAGATTTTCAGGTATAATTAATATGCCCGAGGAAGTTTGAGAGCAAAGAGACTATAGCTTCTGGTTTAAATGTGGTGTGTGTGTACATGCAGGCATGTGTATTTGGGGGTAATTTGCATTTTACCTTGTTTTTATACCACAGAAAACTTTTCCAATAGTTGTGAAATTATCCTCTTTTTTCCTTCCGATTTGAAAAGTAGTTTATTCAATTATATAATCATTTATTACTTAAGATGTTCATAACTGAATGTATTTCCAACAAGTGTTTATGAGGCATATACCACATGCAGGCACTGTGTTAGACTACTTGGAGACAAGCAAATCCTAAGGAATGAGATAAGTTTTCTCTAAGATTTTAATTCAACTATGTTTAGTAGACAAGTCAGTCTCTGTTCTGTGGTTTTAACATAACAATCTGTCCCTATGTACTTAGCTTTAAATAAATGGGCTGAGGCCTGAAGTAACTCATGCACACTTCTCGAATAATTTTATTAAATCTGATAATGTATTTGATTTTGGAGAAATGTGTGAATGTGGGGGAAGTTTAAGTATTTTTGCTCAAGGCAGATGTCACAGTTTCCAAGTAACTTAAAGAGAAGACTGTGGACAAATTTAGAAAAATAAGGAGAACCCCCTTAAAAAAGAGGAAAACTTTTGCAGGATTTTTCTTACAACTTGTGACAAAATTGTGGTTTGCTGTTGAGACCAGCTCTCGGCAGATTTGTGAGGCAAGTTCATGTCCTGTAGTTGCTACCTGGGACCTTCTTTCCTCTCTCCCACAGTGTTCAGCCCTCCTGTTTCCCAACCACGAGGATATCCAGCTTCAGCCCTATTCCCACAAGGCTTCACTCTTGGCTGAATGTCTCTTAATCCTAACAGGTCTTCAAGACCCAAAGGAAAAGATGACCAAGTAGAATTTCAGGAGTGGGGTCAAATGATGAGATGATTTAGGAGCCAGGAGATTTGCCTGTTGTCTTCAAAGCATACCTGATAGAAGGTTGCACACCCCAGGCTAGGCTTGCCTTGGCTTCCAGATGGCCCGACAAGCCTGGATTCTCCTGTGCGCATCCCAACCCCAGCTGGTTGCTCAGTCTCCACAAAGAGCAATTCACTGTTGTTCGCCCTTCTCGGCAGTTTGTGGTGGCAGTTTCATGGGTTTTGAAATCCTTCTCAATTTTAAAAATTAATAGATGCTTTTCTGTGGATTTGTTCTTGGATAACTCAACAGGCTTTAACCTTTCTCTCCCTTCCCATTGCTGATTAATGCACAGAATTGAAGGTCTAATTTGTAAGAGAAAAGAGACGAGCACATTTGATAGGGCTGGAGAATCATCGTGGTATCACTGTTGGGACTGTAAGTGCCCTTGTGCTCCATTTCTATCATCCAGTTAGTTGTTTTTGCAGGATAGTTACAATGACAGTTTTTGTTTGGTCTCAAGATTTTCATTTTGGTCTACATATTCATCCCAAGCATCATAATATTACATTCTTCTGTGTCCATGTTCTTTAGAAATTATTAAAATATCTATTTCTATTTCTAAATATAGAGACACAGAATTAGGGATTTTATAAGACCTCGAAGAAAATATCTACCCCAAACAATTATTGAGAATATTAAATGAGATTGGAGACATCAAAACACTCTAGATGTAACCATAGAGCATTGTTAATATTGACTCATGTAAGTACCCTATTTGTGGATGTCAAAATGATTAAAGATTAAAGAAAGATTAAACAAATCTAAGCCATTTTTCATATTAAGCTAGCACTGGAAATTTGGAACAGAGAAAAAATTCTTGAGAGAAAACTGGGAGATGTGATATTTAAGAATGCAGCAAAAAGTTTTTAGTATCAGAGAGAATTCCTCTAATTAAGACAGCCTATTTACTAGCATGATGGGAACGGCCACAGGCAAAGGCCAGAGTCTATTAGGGGAGGTTTCTGGGAAGCATTTAATTGGACTCTGGAACCAAATGATCAAAGAAACAATTAGGCAAAAGTTCACTTGATCTTGATTTTCTGCATGAATGAGAACCATTCAAAGGGAACCTCACAGTCCAGGAAAAGTTGCTACAGGAATGCAGGCTTTTGGAGTATTCACAGAAATGCCCACTGTTGATTCTTTCCAGGACTGTGCTGTTACACAAGTTGTTTCTGCTCGCCTGTGTTGGAAAACCAACTCCAGCTAACTTAAGCAAAAAGGGGTTTCTTGGGTCACATCTGGAGACTAGCCTAGCTTTGGGTGTGGCTAATTTCAGAGGCTCAAGATATGTCACCAGGACTCACTATTGCCCTCTCTATCTCTTCAGTTCAGCTTTTCTCTCCACTGGCTCAGGTTTCAGACAGGCAAAACAGCAAGATGGCAGCCAGCAGCTTTATAACCTATCCTCTCAGCAAATCCTGTGGCAAGAACATGACTCTTAAAACTAAAGTACTGAATTAACTGGCTGGGCTTGGCGAACGTGCCCATTCTTGAACAGGGAAGCACAATATTTTGATTAGCTGAGGCCTGTTCACATGTCCATCTTTGGACCAAGGGGCATGTGTCAGCCCCAAGCAACCATAGGGAGGAGGTGAGGTCTTAAGAAAATTAGAATCGTACTACCAGGAATAGGTGAATGGTTTGCTAGGCCGAAAGCAATGATTGTCCTCTAAACTCATAAAAGATCACTCCCTAAGAATTTCACTGTTCACTCACCAAATACAAAGTTAATATCAAGTGAGCCATCTGACGAAGGCTCAGGGGAAAAGGGAAGGTAAAAGTAAGGATTGCTGTAGCACAGGTGATATTGTTGATGATGACTGAGTCAATGAGCCCTTTGCATTAGGATAAAGACCGGGTGTCAAAGTAGTATGGATTCAAGTGTTTCAGAAAAGTGTTTGCTGCTTGATGAGCATATAAAATCCTTTCCTGGTTGAGTAAGTTTTTAATTTTCTTATTCTATTTAAGATGTACATTGCTAGCATATTTAATTCAGAAATCAAATTTCCCTTACCTTTTCACATCGTTTCAAGCTTATGATCACAATTCCCATGACCCAGAAATTCTAAAATCAAGGCAATGCCCTTCAATAACTGAACAAAAGTACTATCCAAGAGAAACCTGAGAAATTACTCTGCCTCCTATTTTCTTTTATATTCAGGAGACTACTCATTTCCACATAAAAAGGAAACTCCTTAGGAGGGCCTGAGTGGCTCAGTTGGTTAAGCATCCAACTTAGGCTCAGGTCAGGATCTTGTAGTTCACCAGTTTGAGCCCCCCTATCTGGCTCTCTGCTCTCAGAAGCCTACTGTCCCCCAACTCTTCCCCTCCCCTACTCTGCCCGTCCCCCACGGCGTACAGGCTCTCTCTCTCTCTCTCCCCCCTCTCCCCCTTTCTAAAGTAAATAAAAATTTAAAAGAAAAAAGAAAACTCCTTAGAGACGATTCCTCTGTTCTCTATATTCAGGGACATATTCAAAATATTGTCATATTTTCTACACATTTACCAAATGTACATTAGTGAAATAAAGTAAGATTTTCCCCATATTTTTATCTCAAATACAAATTTAAAATATCACGTTTTTCCTCGTATCTTCACATATAGAATGAACTCATCCATTTATTCAGGCAAATTTTCTTTCAGGGCCTGGTATACGATAGGTTCTATTTCAAATGCTAGGCATAGGCGAAAAAACAAAAACAAAACAGGGGCGCCTGGGTGGCGCAGTCGGTTAAGCGTCCGACTTCAGCCAGGTCACGATCTCGCGGTCTGTGAGTTCGAGCCCCGCGTCAGGCTCTGGGCTGACGGCTCGGAGCCTGGAGCCTGTTTCCGATTCTGTGTCTCCCTCTCTCTGCCCCTCCCCCGTTCATGCTCTGTCTCTCTCTGTCCCAAAAATAAATAAAAAACGTTGAAAAAAAAAAATTTAAAAAAAAAAATTAAAAATAAATAAATAAATAAATAAATAAAACAAAAAAAAACAAAAACAAAACAAATACCTCTTCAGGTCACTGACACAAGGAGACATGTTCTAGTACCATGTGGTAAACCCAGCAATAGAGAAACGCTCAGTCTTATGGGAATAAAAGAAAGGTATGTTTGACCCAGCGTGGTGAATGAGAGACGGCTTCTTGGAGCTGAGGAGTCCAATGTGCATCTTTAAGACTAAATTAGGAGCTAGCACAGAAATAGGAGGAGATTCAGCAAAGGGTAAATTCCAAGCCAATATGAGCACAAACAGCAAGGAATGACAGTGTATTTAAAGTAACAGTTTTTTTTTTAATTTCAGCTTTATTGAAGTATAATCGACATAAAAATTATGAGGTATTTAAAGTATACATTGCGGTGATCTGCTGTTTTAATTAAGGTGTCTTTTCATTATCCTTACTGTTGGAGACACTATTAACCAAGATGAAGAGGTCACCCACAAGCAGAGGGAAGAGTTTTCTATAAGATGCGTTCGTGAAGAAAACACGCCCAAGCCCTGAAATGCAAATGACTCTTCTTTGGACAATAGCAAACACTTACACCTAACATACCAAACTTTACCAAAACAAACCTAGAATGTTTAAACTCAAGCCAGCATTGCTGAAAATAAATTTCTTTTTTTTTATGTTTATTCATTTTGAGAGAGAAAAAGTACAAGTGGGAGGGGAGCAGAGAGAGAGAGACGGAGACAGAGAATCCCAAGCAGGCTCTGCACAAATTAGTGCAGAGCCTGACACGGGGCTCAAACCCACAAACCACGAGGTCATGACCTGAGCCGAAATCCAAAGTCGGATGCTTAACCGACTGAGCCACCCAAGTGCCCCAAATTTGTTTTTATTTTTATTTATTTATTTTAATTTTTTTTAACGTTTTATTTATTTTTGAGACAGGGAGAGACAGAGCATGAACGGGGAAGGGTCAGAGAGAGAGGGAGACACAGAATCTGAAACAGGCTCCAGGTTCCGAGCAGTCAGCACAGAGCCCGACGCGGGGCTCGAACTCACAGACAGTGAGATCGTGACCTGAGCCGAAGTCGGACGCTTAACCGACTGAGCCACCCAGGCGCCCCCCAAATTTGTTTTTAAAACAAACAAAAAGTGGGGCGCCTGGGTGGCTCAGTCGGTTAAGCGTCCGACTTCGGCTCAGGTCATGATCTCACGGTTCATGGGTTCAAGCCCTGCATCCGGCTCTGCTGACAGCTCAGAGCCTGGAGCCTGCTTCAGATTCTGTGTCTCTCTCTCTCTCTCTCTGACCCTCCCCCGTTCATGCTCTGAATCTGTCTCAAAAATAAATAAACATTTAACAACAAACAAACAAACAAACAAACAAAAAGTAAGATCCAGGGCTAGCCCATCACAGCTAGCCAGAGGTAGAATGCTATTCACATGACAGCACCATGGGTCGCTCCAAAACTCTTGTTCTTTTTTAAATACTTAGGATTATCCATTAGCACAAGTGTATAAGTCTCTGAGGAATGGAACACAAGGAAATTAAAGTCCTAAAGTCTCATAACTCCCTTTAATCCTATCTCGAAAATCAAAACCCCCAAGAGCGAAGAAGCAATAACCCCTTAAGGGCATTGGGAAAACCCCACTGAAACATCTATCCATAGCAGCTAAAGGATTCCAAATCCTGGAGAAGAGAGGCAGTAGCTGCTTATGAAATGGATCACTGACATGTGCACACATGGACGTGTGCTCGCTCTAAGGGTCCTGCTGATGTAGAAGAGTGCTCTCAGCCCGTGGACTTGCTGCGATACCCTTTAATGAACACCGCTTTACTGGGCTTTCTGCTGTCATTCAAATATGTCGCAACTTCCTCACACTTAGAGTGGTCTTAAGGAATGGATCTATGAAGTCAGTTAAGGATGCACTTAGCACAGAGGAGAAAGATACAGATTTTTGCAAGCGTTCCTTCTGGTTAGGAGCGGAGGGATTTATTTAGGATTTATTTGGTGCTGTAAAACTGCAAACACCCAGAAATAATGACTTTTACTTATCTATCTTCATTCCAAAGGCTCTCCAAATGTGTAGAAATAATATAATTACTTTTTTGCAACTGTACGTATGTATTTAATGTGTACAAAACATTCGGGTTGCGTAGCACAGTCAGAAGTCTTCTTGGCGGTATTAGTTCAAATATACCAAAATATGTATTTAACAAGCACGTCCTTTATTAAATTGTGGTTAAATATACCTCTAGATGGATGTTTTAGTAAGTTATCCTCTCTTAGCTAACTATATTCAAATATTATAGCTTTTACAAGAAAATACATAGTCTGATACATACTATTGCATGCTTGTGTTATAAACTACCAAAAATATCTCAAAATTCTGAATCACTAACTTCGACAAAAACGTATTCTTGGAACATTGATTTTCACTTAATGTACCAGAAAGGAAGGAGAAACGGAGCCTCCCAAGGAGATGATTGTGCGTTATTAACTTTAAAATTCTAGAACCTTCTCAGGGATTCTTTCATATGCCGACATAGGCTCACCATTGGCACTCAATTTTCACCTTCTAAAAGACATGACAGGTATAGATGACTTAATGTCCTTTTCTCACAAAACTCCCACAGGATACAACAGCTTTGAAACGTGGGGGACTTTAAATGAACCCCCATTTGGGGCCACAACTTATTTTTGCATCAGCCAGCGGAGGGCCCATGAGCATAACCAGAGTAGTAACGGGAGTCTAGATATGCCCGTTCTTTTACCAGATTCGCTGTAATCCTTGGCCCAAACTAGCAGAGAGGCAAGAGAGTGGTAGCAGGAGGGTCGCCAGCTCTGGGAGCCCCTATTGTGAGCTAAGCAAACCCCCCGTGATGCTCCCCTACTCCAAACTGTCCCCCAGCAAGGGAGTCAGGAGGGGGTGCTGGGTGGATACAACCTCTGTCCGCTGGGTTTTCCTCCCAGTGCTTGGCCCCAACCTCCCAGCTCAGCACGAGTTACCTTTCCCATCTTATAAATCCTAGGCTACGGCTCTGACAAGATTCTGCAGAGCAGAAGGTTAAAAATAACAGCACTTGCCTCTAATGGGTTTGAAGAGTACATTTTGCTCTGCTGTGAATAAATGTCCCTCCACACGGGCTCTGCCCGGATAGATTTTCAGGCAAATCATCAGCTCCCTCCAAGGCGGCTGCCTGACTTTGAGGAACACTAGCAATTTGAAAATAATAAATCTGACCTGAGAAGTAGAATTCATCATATTAAATATCAATTTCCTAAATTCCTCATTTCAATTTTGTTAAAATGACCTAAATTAATTGAATTTAAACTGTCAAAATACCACTTTTTAAAAATTTTTATTTATTTTTGAGAGAGAGAGACAGAGACAGAGACAGAGCATGAGCAGGGGAGGGGCAGAGAGAGAGGGAGACACAGAATCCAAAGCAGGCTTCAGGCTCCCAGCTGTCAGCACAGAGCCCAATGTGGAGCTCGAACTCACGAACTGTGAGATCATGACCTGAGCCAAAGTCAGACGCTGTCAGACTGAGCCACGCAGATGCCCCTCAAAATAGCACTTTAAATGTTGGCACAACAGCAAACAAAATGGCCACTGTGAGGTGAAGATGTTGACTGAACTTACTGAGGTAAATATCCTATAATATACACATATGTCAAATCATCACATTGTACACATTAAACTTAAAGAATGTTATATGTCAGTTATATATCAATAAACCTGGGGGGAGGAGGTTAAAAAAAAAAAAAGGTGGCTCAGAGAAAGAAAGGCAAGCATTATCCAGTTTTATCCTTTAATCTTGTGAAGCTCTGTATTTATTTACCTGATCACACACATGAGAAAGCTTTGTGAAAAGCTTGCTTCGGAAAAAAAAAAAAAATGCATCAGATCTCTCAAGTTAGTGGGGCTGTTTTGGTCTTTCCATATGAGACACACTCCATGAATTCTGAAAGTCACTGCCGTCTCCAGCAGTCCTGTCCCCTCTTATTATGGCAACAGGAGGTGACAAGTGTTCTTCTGTGCCCTGAGCAGCCCAAGCGTCTTTTCAAAAGCCGTGAAATCACTGCTGCCTGTGCCCTCAGAAATCTGTCACTGGCAAGGGAGTCTGTGGGGCTGATGGTTCACTGGGTGCCCAATAGATATTTTGAAAGTGCGGGTTGTTGGTCTTTTATAACAGTTGCGATTGAAATAACATATCCCAATCCTGACGCCAGTGCGACCTGGAGGATGACGCCTGCTCTCCCTCCTAGACTCGGCTACAACCAACTAGCCCGCCTGGCTTAACATAACCTGTTCTCTCTCCCACACCTACCCTTCTCCACCCTTTCAAAATAATGCCCAATACATAGCACAACCTTCCTCATTCTCATCTCTTCCGTATTGAGGATTTACATTGTGCAATAAATGTTAACTGCAGGATTTGGCAATGTCTGCAAGAAAGCCACCTGATCGGCCCCATCTTCCTTCTCCCAAATAATCAGCTTTCTCCTGTCCTTATGCTTCCTCTCCATTCACTCAGTGCCCTCGTCTAACCATTAAGTGACTGTGAGAGTCATCCCTTCTAAGGTGTTCATTGTCAGATGGCAGCACCAAGGTGTAGTGACATTTTTTTAAGTATATTTTGAGAGAGACAGAGAGTGCAAGCTGCGGAGGCACAGATAATCCCAAGCAGACTCTGTGATGTCAACGCAGAGCCCGACGCGGGGCTCGAACTCACGAAACCACGAGACCTGAACCGAAATCAAGAATCAGACACTTAACCAACTGAGCCACCCAAGGGCCCTGGGGTAGTGACATTTTAAAAATACACTCTCGGAGGAGAAAAGGGATTAACTTTCAGGCAGACGCTATCATTTCCTCCAAGCAGGTGCGAGAAGTCAACAATGACTTGGAAATCACCTCTGAAAGTCTGCCAGTCATTGACAGAGTCCTTTTTGTATTGTCTACTCTTCAAAGCTTTTCCACATCTATTACTCTTTTGAACTCCCCCACAGCCTCTAAGGCAGGTAGAGGAAGTATTGTTGTCACTAGTTTTCAAGTATGATGCTGAGTCACAGAAAGGTTAAGTGGCTCTCCTAAGGTCACACAGCTAGTTAGAATCAGCCCAGGCAGCAGAAATCCTGGCTCTACGAGCTCCCGAATAAATCATTTTCCTCACCACAGAGGCAATTCTCAAATTCCATCTTCTGGACAATAATGGCTGCATGGCACTTTCCATGAATGTCCTCCTAGCTCTAATTACTTGCCTAAGTCCAAGCGAATTCCAGAACCTTTTTCAGCTGACCTTCTCTAATGTATAGCAATATAATGAGCGCACTTATATTCTACCATATAATGTTTCTGCTATAGTTGTTTTGGGGTGATACTTGGGCCTCAGGATTGTACTAACCTTGTACCAAAAGTACACTTTAAAAACCAAATAAGGAGAAGAAAGTCTGAAAGGACCTAAAAGGTACATCCAAGTCGCCCAACTTGGGAAATGGAGCATCTTTCAATGTAGTCTGTTCTGTGTGCTCTAAGCTTCAAACCATTTTGTTCTTAAACCACGGTTTCTGATGTCCTATTGGGAACCGTGACTTTCAGAGAAAGGAGATGGGGATTGTGTGCTGGCAGTGAAACATTCCCTCACGGACACATTTGGAAGAAAGGTCATTAGGTTCATCATGTGGCGGGGGAGGGGAGCTTCACGACTGCTCTTTGATAACATAAACACCCAAAAGGCTTCCTTCACCACTTTAGCATGACATTCATAAAACTGCCCCTCCCCCCCAGAGCACAGGCCACCAAGTGTTCCTCCAAAGACCCACCGATAGGTCTTTCTGACTAATAGCGTAGAAAGTTCCCATGTCATGTTTCTTACCCAAAGCATTTCTGCACGACAACATTCATCAATGTTGCTGTCCACGTAGTTCTTCCAGAACTACCACAAAATAGCACAAGTCTACCTATGCCCTTCGTTCGCAAAGGCAGCCCACAGTTGCCCCCTGCCTTTGGGATAAAGTCCAAATCCCTCTACCTGGTACATAAGACTCTAACACAATCCAAGGCTACCTTTTCAGCTTTATGCCTGACATTATTCTGTGCTTGTACAACTCAAGTTTTTCCCATCTTCACACACAAACACCCTAAGGTTTCCCCCGACTTACTCGTTCAAGTCACTTCTTCCATTGGAATGCTCTGCCCCTTCTCTGCCCATTTGATTCCTTCTCGATGTCAAAAAGTCAGCTCAAAAACTTACTTTGTCCAAATTTAGCTAATTATATACGTGCCTTCTCCCTCCTTTTAAACTGTGTTATACAGTTCTTGATGCAACAGATTTACTCATAGTAGATGCTCAATAAATTTAGTTGGGTAAGTGGATAATTCTCATGCGTCCACGATACAGTCTCATGAGGCAGGAAGGTACAATAGGGTGTCACTGGCAGCCCTGCCCGGTGTCAGTTGGTGAACCAGTAGAACATTAGCAAGAGCCCTGGCCTTTTTGCAGTTTGCTCTCTGTAACTGGTCTGTTTTTCTCTAATTTGTGATGCAGGGCCTTAATCTTCTCGCCCCCATTGAATATACATGTCCATCATCAGCATAGTTAGAAAATTTTGTCCTTAGGATTTACAAAGTTTTGAAGTAATGATAGTATAAACATGTTTCCTAGAAGATTTTTTTTAAACGTTTATTTTTGAGAAAGAGAAAGACAGAGTGTAAGCGGGAGAGAGGCAGAGACACAGAATCTGAAGCAGGCTCCAGGCTCCGAGCTGTCAACACAGAGCCTGACGCGGGGCTCGAACTCGCAACCCATGAGGTCATACAGAACCTGAGCAGAAGTCAGACGCTTAACTGACTGAGCCACCCAGGCGCCCCTGGAAGATTTTATCATTCTTACAAGGCAGTGTGGTTTAGAAGTAGTTGAGAAAGAGAAATCGCAAATAAGAAGTCAAGATCTCAAATGGAGGACAGAGGCTCGCCCTATAAAGAGAGATTGGCAGCCCTACTTTGGATTCCCAGGGCACATCCATCCAGCGTGGCGATCTTAGTGAACAACTGCGCTTGTCGCTCCTCTGGTGTGACTGGAGATCTGACCTAATGAAACTCGGCGAGCTGGGTCACCGGGGCCGCTGAGACATGAGTCTGCATTTCTCAAGTTGGCGTAACTGAATCGGAGCCATGCACGGCCGAGGTGGGCCAGAGGCTATCTGGTAGCCAAGGACACTGCTGGGGCTTTAGGATAACAGCACAAGGTTGTAATCGGATGCCATCCCGGGACACTTAGCCAGTTAATCATCTCGATCAGCCATCTTTTATTCATAAACACGGAGGAATGATGTTCTCTTTGCTGCTCACTTTACCCTTTTCAGGTTACACCAACATCCTGCTGCCCCGACACTCCCCTCTGTGTCACACAAAGCGCACCTGGCATTGTGAAGGCATCTTGTCACCAGGGCTGTCGATAGGAACATTGGAACCAGGGCGGACCAAGCACTGTTGCTCCCGGAGCTGGTGTGAGCATTTGCGGTTTAAAGGCAAGGCTTTAAGTAGCTCCTCTCTGAACCCCATTAAGACCACAAATCCACCGACACATGAGACAACCATGTAATGTGAGGCGGGAGCAGGCCTTGCGACCCCATAGCCCTCGCTGTTATCCCAATTATCCATTTTATTTCAGCCTTGAAGGAGAAGGCTCAAAAGGCTAGGGTTATTCGTTTTATGTCTCAAATGTCGAAAGTTCAACATTACCAAATCTATCAAACTTCATCACAGGGGAGCCCAGCTACATCGAGAGACCACACACCCGCCCTCCTCGATGGATGTGTGGTCCCATTTCTCCTTCTGGAACCCTAGATGAGTGGACCGGGGATGTTAACAAATTACCTGTGGGCAAGGATTGTGTTTTACTCATTATTCTGCACCCCACCCCCCAGGCTCTACCTCACCATTGACACCCAGGTAGCAGACTTTATATAAAAGGGACTGAGAACGAAGGCTTTGGAGTCAGATTTCTGGGTTTGGCCCTCAATGGCTACACTGTCTTTAGCAATCTCTCTGGGCCCCAGTTTCCCCATCTGTAAAATCTGAATAATAATAGTACCAACTCACACAATGAATATGATAATTAACTGCATTAAGGCATGGGAGGTCCTTAAATAAATGTAAATGTGAGCTGTTTTTGCACTGTCTTGAATTTGGCTATGAGGCATTATTGGGGGGGTGGGTTACAGATCCTTAGTTCATGACCTTGGTTCACCTGCAATAAAGGAGAAAGAATACACACTATATCTTCTTTTTAAGGTCCACGTCTGTAGATGAGTGATTTTCAAAGTGTGGTGTGGGGAACTCTGGGAATTCCCAAAACCCAAACCCCAAGACCCAAGTCCTTAAGGTCAAAATTATTTTTGTAACAACACTAAAATGTTATTCACCTTTTCATTCTCATTCTTCCCTGACTTTCTGGAAAAGTGGAATTTTCCAGAAGCTACATGCTATGTGATGATGTCATCACTTAACATTTCATGGTATGAGTGCTTATACTTTCTTATGTGTGTAATTTTTTTATATTCCTCCGTTATTTCTGACACAGTAAGTAGCAATAGCTGTAACCCACATAAACAAATCTTTTCGGGGTACTCGATCATTTGTAAGAGTTTAAAAAGGTCCTGTGACCAAAAGGTTGGGGAATCTCTGCCAGACAATCTCAAGTTAAAGTCTCCCCCATTTCAAAATCTGTAATGTGAAAATACAAAACTCAGTCCTGACCTCTGAGACTCTGCCCACAGAGCTGGGGCCCTGAAACTGCTCTGCCTGCATTTTGCCATTGTGTGTTTCAGACTGTCCGGGTCGGATCTCCCTGGTGAGGAGTGGCTGTGGAGTTTCGAGAAGCACGGCCAGCGCCATTCCATGATTAGAAGAGTCAAGAGGTTCCTGAGTGCCCACGAACACCCCACCAGCCCCAGGAGGAGAAGCTATGGCAGGCAGGCCAGCGACAGCTCCATGTTCTTCCCCCCAAGTGGCGACGTCAGCCCAGCTAGAGATCTGCTGGATGTGCCCTCGAGAAGCCCCCACCATGCCTCACCCGCCCAAAGGCAACCCTGCTCCCCAGAGGGGAACCCCAAGGCGTACTCCAGCCTGGGGGAACTGTCCACGATCAGGGAGACCAGCCGGACAAGCACTTTGCAGAGCCTGACTCCACAGTCGAGCGTGAGGGTCTCCCCCACCAAAATGCCACAGGTCCCCGAGGTACTGATCACAGTGACCGAGGCACCAGTGCCCACATCACGTGACTCCACTGCCTCCATCCAGAGCGCAGAGTTTACCGGGGTTGAGCCAAGCAGGACTGGACAGCAGGAGGTGCCTGTGGGATTGATTGCATTCCCCTCAGAGAAAGGGACACCTCCTAGGGACCCCAGTCCTCAGACTAGTTCAGCCAAAGATGAGAGAAACATCCTCACGTCAGCCTCTGGGGGAGACCCTAATGATAATGACAAATTCCCCAAACGGTGGAGCCTCCCCGGTTTCCTGGCGTCCAGCCACGCCTCCCTGACAGGCCTAAGTCCAGATCCCATCGGTTCTGAGCCCGTTCTTTCACTTGACACAGAAACATCCTCAGAGACCAGTGGAATCAACATTGTGGCTGGCTCGCGAGCCTCTCCTGATGTGCTATACTTACTGGAAAACCTGGACACCAAGGAAACTGACATCGTAGATTTTAATAATGAGCAAGCTGAGGCATCACCCAACGGAATACCAGAAAGGTCTAGGACCTGGTTCTAGCCTAGATTCTTACTTTCCCAGAAGTTCAGCATTAGTTCCAGAACATACCTAAGGACTGGTCAATTTTTTAAAAAGCTATCACACTGTATAAGCTACTTTTTAAACTGAAGGGCATTATGATCCTGAGTGTCTGAGAACTGAGAAAATCAAACACATTCACATCATCCATTACAAGGTGACTTTCATAAAAGTTACACAGACCACAGTGACATATCTTAACCAAATAAGGAATCTTAAAAAATATATATATATATGACTTATAATTCATAGATTGCTAGCTTTGTAGATAGATAGTCCAGTCTCCTGATTTTGCCTATAGGGAGACAAAGGAGTCTCTCCTCCCCTCCTTTTTCTTTTCTTCTGCACTTCAATTATAAACAGAGGGAGCTGGGTCACACAATGCCTCAAAAGCCCCTTCCTAATTCCGACTCTTTGAGGCTTTCTGTCTCACTCCTTTCTAGAACTATTACCACTTCTTGATTCGTAAGCTCTATCAGCATCACAACCTCCATCTCCCTTCAATTTCCTTTTCTCTGTTTTCTTTTTATTCTCTCATCCCTTCATCCTTCCCTTCTACTCCGTCCCTCCTTTCAAGTGGTAATATTTTCTCTTGCTATCTCTGCTGCTTACTTCTTGCCACAGTTTTCAAACCATGAGGTGTTGGCAATGCCTCCTACGGGGCGATCAAAGATGTCTGACACATGCCAGCCTCCTAGTGGAAGGGGTGTGGGAGCTGATGGCACCCCACCACACCCTCGGCCGCCATTGCTGCTCTTTCCATATCCACTCTTTGGTCTTGAACACTGGAGAAAAATTGGAAGGACAAGGAACCTGAATAACCAAATGATATGGAACCAAAGAATAATAAGGCTTGAGTGTGTTTAACTTGAACTCTTAAAGCAAAAATCCCCATCATGTCCCAATCTGGGTCCAGTTACCATGTCTTCCAGGTTGTTTGGCATGAGGTAGGATCTCGGAGCTGGGAGGTTAAGGGGGTCCAGGACTGCACAATGGGGATGGGATGTTGACCACCTCCCTCCAAAGGGTTGTGGGGGTTGCAATTGGCTGGGGCCTCCAACTTTGTCTGGAAGGCCATGTCTTAGGAGTACTGCTGTCACTATTTCTGTTGAATGATGAGGCTCGACTACATATGACTTACGAAATAAAGTAACCCTAGTTGCTACCCTTTATCAAGTGCTCAAGTCCAGGCAGCAGTGCGTAAAGTTCACAGAGAATCTCACTAATCCTCACAGGAATCCTATGGGTCAATATACTATTCTCACCATCTTATTCTAGTTTATTTTTAAAATTTATTTATTGATTGATTTTGAGAGAGAGAGAGAGTGAGCAAGCAGGGGAGGGGCAGAGAGGGAGAGAGAAAATCCCAAGCAAGTTCTGCACCGTCAGCATGGAGCCCGATGTGGGGCTTGAACTCACGAACCATGAAATGACCTGAGCCAAAACCAAGAGTCAGAGGCTTAACCAACAGAGCCACCCAGGCATGCCATGTTCTCTCCATTTTAAAGACGAAGAAAACAGAGCCTTTGGAAAAGTAAAGTAGCGTGACTAAAATCACATAGCCAGAAAGTGACAGAGCTTGGATTCAAACCCAGGTTTATTTGACTCAAGAGCCCACACTCTTACCCTGGGTGCTCCCTCACTGTGCTGTGCCATGCGTGAGGCGCTGGATCTACCAGCAGTTTGCCCAGAATTCCGGAGGATGCCCCACGTAAGCCAGACCTGAGCTTCTCCAACCTTGGCAACCCCTCCGGGTCCTCCCTGCTTGAGTCTACCTGGTCTTTTATGCGTGCACACAGGAGGGTGTCACTCCCTCTTCGAGCCCAGCCATGATCCTCTCCATTTTTCTGACAGAGGAAAGTTGGCAGAACCCCCCCTTACCCCTCCCCACTCCTCCCAACATGCAGTGTTATCATTAGCACATTTTGGCAAGACATTGCATCCAACTGGGCCACCCCAGCTGCATGACAGTAGTGACATTTACATTAACTGGTTTTTCTCAAAAGACTAAAAGGAAACAATACTGAAAGAAACACTATACATTGATGCTTCTCTATGTTGCTTGAGAGCATTAGTACCTAGGAAGGGACCAACATTCCCAAAGCGTTAAGTATGGACTAGAGCATCAAGCCCCGACATAACACCGCTGACAGGCAGGAACCCTAACCCTCCCCAGCCTCTTAATGCTATTTTCTTGGCTGTTGCAACTTAAGTCCCTCTATTCTCTTCTCTTTGGCTTTATCTACTG
The DNA here is from genome assembly GCF_023721935.1 of Panthera uncia. Taxonomy (NCBI): domain Eukaryota; kingdom Metazoa; phylum Chordata; class Mammalia; order Carnivora; family Felidae; genus Panthera; species Panthera uncia. The sequence goes on along the minus strand of NC_064809.1, from coordinate 91,984,799 downwards.
CTCAAATTCAAATAAATGTCCACTTCGCTGCTTTTGAAATATAATCAATTTTTGTTCATAAATCCAAGGCGGTAACTTATACACAAACAGAATCATAGGTTTCATGGAGGACTAGAAGAGTGTTCGTTCGTCTCTGCTTCCATCCATCCCTTATGCACCTTTGTCCAGAGAATTATTGAATCTCCTCAATATTTCATCAGACTCTGAGGTGGCCTTCCATTTCTTCCTGGCACTGGAAACTGAATAATGACTCATTCAATGAGCCCGTGTAGTTGAATTCAGCTACAGATTCAAGCCAGCAACTGCCCAGATCAGATGAAGAAACCCTCTATTCATTCTAAAATGAGTTTTTACCCAAGACAGACCAACATCGCAAAAACAAAATTATTTCTTCTCTGGGGCCTGATTTCATTGCCTGCCTAGCCCCTTTTCTCCTGAGCTCTGGAAACTTCTACCCCCTGCATGAATGGTCACATGGCCTGGCGGCTTAGTCTTTTTGGCTTGTCCCTTCCAAGAACAGGCTCGTGCATTAGATGTAATCCCCCAGCCAGAGAGTACAGTGAGGCCAAACCCCATCTGCTGCCTTCTCTCTCTGCCCTCTGGACATAGCTGTGCCCTGATGCCTGCCCACAGGACAGTGAAGGTAAAGGCCCGTGAGCTTTTTCTCTGTCGTCCAAGAATTTAGGCATGATTGGCCCTCCACGAAACAAGGAGAGCTGTTCTCTCCCCTCTTGAATCGTCCTGTGTACTTCATGGCTCACGGCCTCTACCACTCCAGGCGGTCACTTTTAGCCATGGAGAAAGCACCTTTTAAATGGAATGGAGAAATGTAAAATTTATCATTCATTTGAAGACTCACACATCATCTTTTTCAGTGTGTTCCCCCTCTAGCTTCTTCCTTCTTCAGAGAAACTGATTCCGTGCTCAATCATTTTTCCAAAATCTTCGTGTCATAACGTCTACTCTCTGAGAACCCGCCAAGCCCCAGCAGCCATGTGATGTAACGGAATGAGGAATACCAAACTGGCGTGTGACTTCTGCCTGCGTAGCTTTATGAACTTGAACGAGCCCCATCCCTCTGAATCGCATAGTCTCAGCTGGGAATTGGGCTCTTCTCTGCATCATCTCACTGGCCCTTGTGAGGGACTGAGGGGGGTTAAGAGAAAAGCCTGGGAGCCCAAGCAGCGATCTCTGGTTGATGGGCACGGCTGGACTCGATGCCCCCACCATTCTGCAGAAGAAAGGACTTGTTCCTTTCCACTTTAGCCATTCACTTGTCAAGATCCCTTTATTCAAAAGGATTCTAATCTCTTTCATTCAAGAAAGCTTATCATTTCTCTTTTGGCTTCTTTTTTTCTTTCATATGCTTCCCAGCGTCTCCCACATCTTCCTTCTCACCAGTGTTTCCTGTCATTCCTTCACTCCTGACCCTACATCCCCAGGCCTCACCACCATGGCAACAAGTGCCTCTCCCTCCCTAGTGTGTGTACCAATCCCCTCAGTCAAAATGTGGAACTAGATGGGCACCTGGGTGGCTCAGTCAGTTAAGCGTCTGACTTCGGCTCAGGTCGTGATCTCACAGCTCATGGGTTCGAGCCCCGCGTTGGGCTCTGTGCTGACAGCTCAGAGCTTGGAGCCTTCTTCAGATTCTGTGTCTCCCTCTCTCTGCCCCTCCCCATTTACACTCTGTCTCTCTCCTTGTCTCTCAAAAATAAATAAACATTAAAAAAAAAAAGTTCTTTCCCACAAAACGTGGAACTAGAGAACAATTAATTGCTTCTGTTCTTTCCACTGTAATCCTAGGGGATTTAGCACCCCTGGTTTGAAGTCAGAGGACCATCTTATGGCATCTAACCTCCCTAAACCTGGTTTTACATCAGTTAAGTTTGGAATAAGCATGACAACTGTACTCCTAAGCAAGAGCCAAATTCGAATCTGATTCCACCTGCCCTTCCCTCATCACAATCATCATTTACACGATCCACAATAAACATTTTCTAAACTGGTGTGGTATTAACAGTAATAACCAAGGATTTTCTTCGTTTCTTCTTATCCGACCATCTCACGGAGATCCTCAATCCTTTCATGTGTGTTCTGTTTTTCTTAGTTCTATGAACCCTAAATTTTAGGACAGTCTTCCCCACTGAAATGGCCACTGAGTCAAAAGAATCAATTCAAGAATGCCAGCCTTGTTCTCTTATTGCAAATCATGGAAAACCCAGGAGAAGGATCCCAACCCTGGCACAGCTTGAGAGACGTGATCCCAACATTCACCTCTTTCCAGCCTCCCTTTGCACCTCTGCTGAGCGTGGTCATCATCCCTGGCCAAGGCAAACAGATGACAGGAGCAATGACCCTGGAAAGTAGGGGCACAAGAACCACATTTTCCCTAATTACTCAATTAGCTCAGACCAGGGATTCCATTTTTGTGTTGTTTTGTTTTGTTTCTGGATTAACTCAGGAAGTAGGCCCAGATCTTTTTGCCACAGGTAGATTTGGCCAGATGACTACCTGGAACCATCTTCTCGGAGCTTCTGGTTTTAAACATTTACTTAACAGAGTCAGCCAAGGGAAGGCTACATCATGTATCCTGAAACAAATAAGAACCTTTCTAAAATACATTTGGTACAGAAATGCTGATGTGTCCCCTGGGTTCTTTGTCCAGGCTAGTGCTTCTCAACCAGAGGCGATTTTGCACCCAGGAGATATTTGGCAATGTCTTGAGATGTTTTGGGTTGTCACAGTGGGGGGGGGGGGGGGGGGGGGGGGGGGGGGGGGGGGGGCTCCTGGCATCTAGTGGGCAGAGGCCAGGGATGTTTCTAAACATCCTACAGAGCAGAGGATGACCCCCCCATGACAACTATTGGGCCCCAAACACTGAGGTTAGGAACCCTGATTTAGGCCAATAGGAAGATTAAAACAAAACAAACACCAAGGAGATTAATGAAGAGAGACAAAGAAATAGAACTAGAAGAGATCAGATGAACCCAGCCACTGGCTAAATTCCTATTCTGTGCACAAGCTTCACCCCTTCTCCTTGATGCAGAAGGATCTGATATGTCAACTCCTGAAATACTGCGGGCAAACCCTGAGGTCCACCCTTAGAGAATTCCTTAGAAAGCTCCTACCAGTAAGAGTAGCTAACTGCCACGGCTAGCCTGACAGTGTGGCTCACAGAAAGGGTGACAGTAATATATTCTACCAAATATCACACAGGAACCTGTGCCAGTAAACTGCTAGGTAATGGAGAGAGATCTGCTCCAGCGTCAGCCTTTATATATGTCTCACTTAGGACCAAACAAATAAACCATATCTTCTAGAGAAATAACTTGGCATTTTATTTTGTAGAGAAGGGACATTTTAGAAGAAAGTTGTTACAGTGGGTAGGATGTCTACCTCCTTCCCACAGACCACACAACCTCATGGATTTCCCAGCACCTCCAGGAGAATAACGTCCGGGAATTGGTAAAGTCCTGGATGAGGTCACCACTTGGACTTTTATTCACAGTCATTCGTGAGACATTAGGCAACTCCTGAGTGTCAGATATTCAGCTAAGCTTAGTGGTGGCACTTAGGACCCTGTGCCTCCCACATCATCTGTCACTGTCTTCTGTGGCTGTAGGGGAATAACGCTTGGCTTGTTTGTATGTTTATATGTTGCCTTTCATCCCCAATCCTATTCGCCTCCCAACTATTTTTTTCGAGAATTCTTTTCTTAAAGTTTATTTGTTTAGAGGGAGAAAGAGAGAGTGCCAACAGGAAGGGGCAGAGAGACGGGGAGAGAGAGAATCCCAAGCGGGCTCCGTGCTGTCACCACAGAGCCCTGTGTGGGGCTCAGTCTCGCCAACTGTGGAATCATGACCTGAGCTGAAGTCAAGAGTCAGCCACTCAACCAACTGAGCCATGCAGGCACGCCCTCAGCAACTATTTTCACGTGTTTAATGTAAAGCCCTTTGTTTGTAAACATTCTTCCACGATGTGTATTTGGGTGCAAGTGTTTTCAACTTATGTAAATGTTTTTTTATTATAGGTCCCATCTGTTTGCTCACCTCAGTACAATGTTTTTAAGATCCTCCCTTCCAAGTTCCCCTGTGTAACACCTCTCATCCGTTGCTTCTAACACCCAGGTGTTCGAAGATGTCTTATAGTAATCATCCGTTCCCCTCCCGCCTCCACCCCCTCCACAGTAAGCTCCTTCAGACGCTTCCTTTATGGCCCCCATGAGCATCACATATCCAGGAGCAGAGTCACTGGGTCACGGAGCTTGGATATACTTAACCTGACTATGTACTGCCAGACGCGCTCCAGAATCACAGCGCTGACTGGTCGCCCACAGCACACTTTCTCCACCACCACCTTCCTGCCCCATGCCTGGCACCACCTAGGTTTTGGATTTTTCCAGTCTAACAAGTGTGAAGTGACCCCTGCTTGCTGTTGAATTGACATTTCCTTGCCAATTAAACAGTATTGATCGCTGTATGATATTTATCTGATTTACTAATGACATTAAGCATCCCTTCACATAATTCTTAATTCTTTTGGGACTTCTCGTCTGAACTGCCTCGAGAGAAAGAGAAAGGAAAGAAAAGAATCCAAACTAGACCCGAAGTTAAGAGACCTGGAAATCTCCATCAAATGTGACCATAACCTTAGCTGTGTGGTCTCTTCGCTGTGTTCAAGTAACTTGATTACTTGACTTCAGTTTGCTCGGCTCTAAAATTAATGGTTAGGGGTGCCTGGGCTCAGTCAGTTAAGCATCTGACAGCTCAGAACCTGGAGGCTGCTTAGGATTCTGTGTCTCCCTCTCTCTCTGCCCTCCCCTGCTCATGCACGTGTGTGTACGCGTGCTCTCTCTCTCTCTCTCTCAAAATAAATACACATTTAAAAAAATAATAATAAATAAATCAAATTAATGGTTAGATGAAGTGATTTAAGGTCTCATCCAAATGCTGGTTCTAATAACATTTCTGGAGATTCTATACATGGGGGAGAAAGGAAGAAATAGTTATGATGGATATTGAGAGTGGCAAAAAGAAACAAATGGCAGAAAGAAACAAAACGGTGGGGCGGTGGGACAAGGAAAGAGAGAGTGGACACCCATCGGGTACTGGGGTACGCCAAGTGTTTAACATCTATCACGTCAGCGGATCCTCAGGAAGCACTGTTACCCATTCATTACATGGGAGGAGACAGAGACGTTAAATAACTTGCTGAAGGTTACCCAACGGTTAAAACTTCAATCTTGGATTTCAACCCAGGTCTCCTGGGCTCATTGCTGATTCTACTCTTCCACACTGCTTCTGAAAAACAATGAACTAGGATAGGATAGAAATTTCTGTATTCAGAACACAACAGATTAGCAGTCAATTGCCATAACTACTCAACCAGCTCTGTTGATTTCGCTTTCAAAGTCTGGTGGGGACTCTCAGGAAGCCAAGGTTGATTGAATACCTATTATGTTTCAGTGTTATGGGAGGTGCCGGACATACATGATCCCGTCTGATTCTCTTAATAAACTGTGAGGTGTCACGATGCCCATTTTACACCTGAAGACACTGAGGTTCGGGAAGGTGAAATAGTGTACCCATGTCACAGAGCTGATAATTGGCAGAGCTGGGGTTCAGAATCAGGTCTGCACATAAACTTGGAGGCAGAGGTTTCATTTCCCTGAGGAATAGCCCAAATCTAAAGCCTATTTCTCCATAAACAGCTTTCTTGCAGGTAAACGTGTTCTCTTCGTGATCCCTGTCTTCAACTGGGGACAATTTAAGCCCCTGAGTTTAATAGAAGATTGGGTATAATATAATAGGATTGTCCTTTGTCATTAGTTAAAACTGGTGTGGGTGCCTGAAACAGGTCTGTGGATCTGTGCAAGACACCAATTTCTTCTCCTTTGCGCACAGGTGAGCTGTGTAGGTGTATCCTTGAGAATGATGGAATCGAATGCAATGTGTGTGACATATATGAATTCAACTATGTGAATTTGACCAAAGAAAGAGAAGCACTTGTGTATATGTATAAATAAAAGACCCTCTGGGACGCCTGGGTGGCTCAGTCGGTCGAGCTTCTGACTCTTGATTTCGGCTCAGGTCGTGATCCTAGGGTCGTGGGATCAAGTCCCACATCAGACTGTGCGGATCATGAAGTCTGCTTAAGATTCTCTCTCTCTCCTACTCTGGCCCTCTCCCCCTCTCCCTCCCTCATTCTCTCTCTCTCTCTCTCTCTCTCTCTCTGAAATAAAAAGACCCTCCTCACTTCCCCCCTCCCCCAGGGAACATATACCTCAGCGTGAGTAGGAGATGGAAGATGAGAATTCCATTCAGCCAGCCTCAGTTCCAAGGAGAGTGAGTCTGGCATTTAAAGGCACAACAGTAGAACTCCTTAAACAGCTTGGCTCCTAAACACAAGCCAAACATCATCTGCTGTTCAACTGAAAAACTTCCAATGACTTTCAGCATCCGGGCACATAGGCTTCCTGAGAAAGATACAATAAAGTGCCCCACGCGGTACCTCCCTAAGAGATTCTCAGTGGTCATTTCTACCCCACCAGTTTTCTCATTGGGTGCTGAGTTTAGGGCCGAACCTCTGCATAAGCTCGCTGTGATATGTTCATTACCCAAGGATTTACACTGGGGCATCCCGGAAGCACAATGGGGACAGAGTGCAAGGGTATAAGTATGTACAACATACTCAGGTAACAGAGGTGAGGCAGCTGCAGAGAAGTGCCCTGGTGGCTGGGGGCCTGACCCCAACCCCAAATGCTGGCGGGACAGAGGGAAAGGCTCCTTTTTAATCTGATGTTGGGCTTCCTATTTCTTGTTCTCAGTCTCCACAGGGCTCCCTGCCAAGGGAGGAGTGTCCCTTGAAGTACATTCTGAGGAAAGTGACTCTGGACTCAGTATTAGCTGAACACAAAGCCAGTGCTCATCGGGGAGAGAACTCATAGACATAGGCTCATTCTTGCCTCTTTTATGTGGTATTTCTCCTGATGTACAGTTTTTTTTTTAATTTTAATGTTTATTTTTGAGAGAGACAGACCACGAGTTGGGGAGGGGTAGAGAGAAAGGGAGACACAGAATCTGAAGTAGGCTTCAGGCTCTGAGCTGTCAGCACAGGGCCTAACGCAGGTCTTGAACTCAGTAACTTCAAGATCAAGACCTGAGCCAAAGTTGAACACTTAACTGACTGAACCACGCAGGTGCCTCCGTTTTTTGTTTGTTTGTTTTTAATATTTTTATTTATTTTTGAGAGAGAGAGAGAACAAGTGGGCAGGGACAGAAAGAGAGGGAGACACAGAATCCAAAGGAGGCTCTAGGCTCTGAGCTGTCAGTACAGAGCCCAACGCAGGGCTCGAACCCACAAACTGTGAGATCATGACCTGAGCCAAAGTTGGATACTAACTGACTAAGCGACCCAGGTGTCCCCCCCCCAACTTTTTTTTTCTTAAATCAACTTTTGGTCCCTTATAGCTGTTAGAGGTTTTCCCAAGCAGTGAGGGGATTTGATCTTCTCAGCCATCTCTTCCCCACACCAAGAGAATTTACCAACGAGGGCTTAGCTGCCTATTCCTCTACTCACCGACCTGCCCTTTTCCTTATAGGGGTGAACCTTTTATCTCCCCTCTCTGTGGAGCTGCCCCCATTATTCCGTGTTCCATGCAGTTTGCTCAGGAGCTGACCTCAGACTGAGGTCAATAGCTGGAAATAGCAGGAGGGCTCCAGGCGGCCTCTGCCCGTGGCAGGAGACAGCCAGCCTGCCGGGGACTACGAACGGCAGCTGTGGCCGCGCAGACCCGCGTGGAGAGGCTAGAGTTTCCCCAGTGGGAACGACACAGAAATGACATGCTGTTCCTGGGTTGTCTGGATGGGACATTCCTGCAAGGCCTGAGCCAACGGGGCCCGGTCAGGCACGGTTGGCTAGTGTCAGAGTCCCTGCGTCTCAAATGATTCGCACTGTCATTAAGCCAGGGAGAATTCTGAGTGTACAGTTCACCCAGAGAAGCAGGTCAGAAAGAGGAATGAATACAGGTTTACGATGTCTGAGTGCTAGCATGGGGCTGGAGCTTATAGCAGTGACGAGAAAGATGACCTGACATCATTGGCTTTGCACCTTCTTATTCTTTCCGTATTTGCACAGTTTAGGGAACTCACGGTGGTGGAGGTCCCCATGGAGCCGCTGATGCTTTAGTAAAATATTGCCAACTGAAGATACCCACCGGGGCCAAATAGACAACAACTGAGTGAACCAGGCTCAGTGTAGGGCAATAGGGAGATGTGGAGACTGTGGTAAACTGGAGAATCCTAGATGAGTAAGAGCTATCAGGAAGTCAGATCCAGGCCACCAGCTTGCCACTGCGGCCCAAAGTTCTACATCTACCTCTGGCTCAGACAACAGGGTATGTTGTATGATTAAATAATAAGGGGATTAAGAGCTGGGGGACCAGGTTCTATTCAGGCTCAAGTGCTTCCTAGCTGTGTGACCTAAGTCAAGTTACCTGACCCGCTTTAGCCTCTATTTCAGCAATGATAAAATGGCATTAATGCCCATACCTTCCTCACTGGGCTGTTTTAGAAATTAAATGAAATAGTGGGTATAAAGCAATTCACCAAGGCCTGATGCAAAGTTATGGCTCCATAATTGTTAACTGTAGTTTATTATTTAATGAAGAAGGCCTGATTTTAGAACAAAAATAAGATTTGAGACTGTATAATATTTCTTCCTAAAAAGTATAAAAATGACTCCTCTCCTGAATCAAAGATCTGTAGATAATTCCTTAAACTTCCTGCCTTAAAAACTGAGTTGAGAAAAAAGCGTATTGCAAACTCAACTTGCAGAGGCAAAGGCCCACAAGGGGACCAAAGGCGGGGCGGGGGCAGGGGGGGGGGGGGGTGGTTCTCAAGCAGCACTGCCCCAACCTGCCTCCGGGTGGCAGCATTTTAGCATGTTGAACTTCCCGGAAGTCCCTGGTCAGACCATCCAATTTCATCCACCCAAACCAAGGGTCATCATGATGTTTATCCCTGAGGGGTGCTGCAGACACACTAGAAATTGCCTCTGGGAGAGGAAGTTTGGGACACAGACAGGACTGGGGAGTAACCAGGGCCATGACTAGGGTGTGCAGGGCTCCTCTCTGTATAAGCAATTTGAGTCACCCCAAATCGGCATGTCCTTTCTAGACACTGAATTTTATGCCAAAAGAGGAAGCAGCAGCAGAAAAACAAAATGACACTCACCCCCGGAGTGATCCACTGGCCAGGCAGGTCCCTCCTGAAACCAGGGCCTGGCCACAGGGCACAGGACATCTTCATTAGCCTTAGGACCCCCTGCTTAGATGGCATGGCCAGCTTCACCCTCACCCCAGCCCCAGCACCGGGGAGGGACTTAAACATGAGAAACCAGAGGAAGGCATTCCAAAGCATGGAAGGGCTTGGGTGGGAACAATACTTCCTAGGGGCAGGGATCCCCGGGTCTAAGGTGATGAAGGGGAAAATAAAGGAAGTATGGGGTGGTGTGAGAGAAAAGGGGAAAAAGCAAAAATGAAGCAGGGTATCCCACATAATCCCCCAGGCCCGCTCAGTAACTCAGTGCCTTAGGCTGCATACCTCCTCCTTTTTCTGAATGGCAGGCCAAATGCTCCCTCCTGTCACCCAAAGACATTACCAGATAGGAACTAAGGACAGCCCAGTCACACATAATTTATTTCTTTTAATTTTTTTTAAATGTTTATTCATTATTGAGAGACGGAGAGAGACAGAGCATGAGCAGGAGAGGGGCAGAGAGAGAGGAAGACACAGAATCCGAAGCAGGCTCCAGGCTCTGAGCTGTCAGCACAGAGCCCGACGTGGGGCTGGAACTCACGAACTGCGAGATCGTGACCTGAGCTGAAGTCGGACGCTTAACTGACTGAACCACCCAGGCGCCCCACACATAATTTATTTCTTAAAACTTTGGTTAACATTTCAAATCTCTTCCAAGTGGGTTGTTTACCAAAGAAAAACCTAGGAAGTTGGCAGCTAAGGGTCTCATCGGGAGGGAAAACAATGCAATAAAGTGTTGTCTGAGATTAAGGGGGTGGCTCAACAAGCCTCTCCAGATGTGCTCAGTGCCTGGGGACGTCGGTCAGGGTGAGGAAGTACATCAGGTTGGGAACAGAGGAGGCAAGACTGCGCCAGTAAAAAAATCTGACACACCGGTCTGAGCAGAGCTAGGGAGGTTCGGCGTATTTTGGGGCCCCTCAGATCCAGCTGGCCCTCTCTTCTTGAATGGATGGGACATTATGGAATAGAGAGTCTCTTCATCTGCAGGACACCAAGGAACAGACAGACGTCTGAGGCTGCTGATACCCCAGTGGCACCAGGCTGGTTACAGAAACGTACTCACAGTGGGTCTCCGTATCACTGATCAGTTCCTAGAAACTCGGGGTGGGAAGGAAATTTTGGTGTCACCTAGTTCATTACCTCATTGTGTGACAGAATTCTCTCTATGGTATCACTGCCAAGATTGTTCCCACCAGAACTCCTCCAGTGAAAGACAATTCGCCCCTGGAGCACTGCATGCTGGGACATCACTCAGTAGATGGCCTTCTCCACATCTGCCTCCTGGTAACCATTCTCATACCCCCTCTGGGTTCATACCTAGATTGTCCATCCTTCTCCACACCGAGGACCACCCTCGGACATTTGAAGAATGCCATTATGCTGTATCTACATAAACCCCAACACACATACACACGCACGCGCCCACACACGCACATACACACACACCATTTCTTGAGACCAAATCTTGCCAAATAATTCTTTACATCTCGTGGTGCCTTCACCAACGTTCTCTCTCTCTACTGGAAGTGTCATAATTTAACAATGGCCCTACTCACACGTGTCCCCAGAAGCAAACACAACACTCCTCATGTTTCTTCGCATTTTGTTTTTCCCACCAGCGCACAGGGGAGCAGCACAATCAGCTTCTTTGTTGCAGACATTTGGCCCCTATCCACATAACGCCATAACAGGGGGATCGTGCCTGTTCTGTTCACCGCTGTACCCCTTCTCCCCAGAGATTAGACCACTGTCTGGCACTGGGTGGTCACTCAAGAAGTATTCGCTTAGTAAATGAGTGACATTTTGGGAGTGTAGGCTCATTTTGGGTTTTGTTCTAGTAGTTGGTGGTGGTGGTTGTTAATAGTCGGGAAGAACGGTTTTATTTGGGGCATAGTTAGCCCTATCCAAGTAGACACGTCAAATGGACAACCGGATATTAGACACGTCTGGAGATTAGAGGAGAGGACAGGGCCAGAGAGAGAGAGAGAGAGAGAGAGAGAGGAGTCACCAACTCACAGGAACGCGGCCCTTTTTCCACATGGCCTCCTGAGGCCAGTGACCATCAGCCTCTCCTCTGCCCCCCACACTCATCCCAAGCAGAAGAGCCCCCAGACTCATCCACCTTCCCCTTCTATCCCCATTATCCCTGGGAGATTCTAGTACTGAAGGGGAATGCTCGCCCTCCTTGCCCAAGGGAACGTCACAGGAAAGATCTGAATCAATCACATGTGCATTTCTGGGAGCAGCACAGGCAGCTTCCACTACTGCTAGAGAAAGTCAGCCACTTCCAACGCTGAATGAATTTCTTTCTCAGCACACGGCCGGGAACTTAGAGATCAGCAATCAAGGAAGGGGCATTTCCGTGCTGTCCCCTTACATCAGTCTCCATAGGACAGGTGCACGATATTGGAGTCCTGGTGTCCCCTGGTAGGGTGGGCTCTCGAGGCCAGCAGTGCCCTCTGGTGGTCATAACAACACTGATGCTCATGAGAGTAACACCAGGAGCCAGTTAGTGATCAGAATGACTACCCCTTGTCATGAGCATTTACCATGAGCCAGACTTGTAATAAAAATTTTACCCAGGGCACCAGGGTGGCTCAGTTAAACGTCCGACTCTTGGTTTCGGCTCAGGTCATGATCTCATGGGTTCGTGAGTTTGAGCCCCGCCTCGGGATCTTCACTGACAGTGCGGAGCCTGCTTGGGATTCTCTCTCTCTGCCCTCCCCCACCCCACTCCCACTCACGCTCCGTCTGTCTCTCTCAAAATAAATAAACTTAAAAAAAATTTACCCAGATTATCCCCTTAAATGCTCATTCTAACCTTATCAAGCCCTACTACTCTGTTTGCCCACAAGTGAGGAAATTGATCACAGCAATTAGATGATTTTCTCTAATAAGTCACAAAGGGCAGAGGAAGTTGGCTGGTCTGTTCCTGTCCCCTTCAAACACCTCAAAATAGACATGAGCCACCCCAGAAGGAAAGGGGGGATTTTAAAGAACATATATTTTCCATTGTAAAAGTAAACACAGTAACTATTTTGGAAAAATTGGAAGGAAAAATAAATATCCCCAAGTCAAAACAACTGTTAGCATTTTAACGTGCTTCCTTTCAATCTCTTTTTTTTTCTCCTTTCCATCTTTTTTTCCCCCTAACTGTATTCAAGGTATAGTTATAAATTCTCCAATGACAAATATTCTTAAAGATTTTTTTTCTCCAAGAATTTTCTGTTCTTAGATGTAAATTTCACATTTCCTGGTCAAAGCAACAGGTATTTACTTGAATTTCCAGGAAGAATCTGGCCCAGAGGTCCTCACCAGGACTTCTGTGTCCCAGCCTCAAGTGTGCTTCCCGGAGAGCCAGCATTGCTATAGAGACAGAGTGTGGCCATGGAACCTCAGGACAGGTCAGGGCCAGTCAGCCAAGTGCACTGCCCTCAGGGCAGGTGTCGAGGGTGAACTTCAGGGACTTGTGCCTGGCTCCCTTCCAGCAGAGGTTAGCACCGAGCTCTGAGCACGGCAAGCTCCCAGGCAGCCATCTACGGGACTTGAGATTCTTGGCAAGTTTCCTTCTGGCCGCCATAGGGACGTGGCCATGTGGCAGCCCTCTCCGCGAATCTGTTTCACTGACCAGAATGGCTACCATTTATCATGAGCATAATGTTTTTTGGAAAGTATGTCTACCTCTCCAGAAGCTCCTGTGCCTCTACCTTAGAACTAAGATACTCCCCTCCAGAGTAGTCCCTGTAGAGCTGTGGCATCTGAGGCAGACTCCCAACTCCGCCACTTACCAGCTCCATGACCTGAGCACGGCTGACCGTCTCAGAGCTGTTTCTTCATCTGGAAAATCTGGGTAACTCTTCAGATTCACAGAGTTGTTAGGAGAGGTAAATGGACATTTATCTGAGTACTGAGTACACAGTAAAAGCTCAATAAGTGGGGGCTATTGATCCGGAAACCTTCTCCAGGGAGATGGCTCATGAAGGAACGCGTAGAGCGGCTGTCTATGCAGCAGGTAGCTGGAGACCACGGGGTGAACAACTCATCATTCATCTGGAATGCCCGAAGTCCCACATCCTCTTAGTTCCATGCAAATGCCAGGGAGAGAGGCATACTGCCTGAATCCTTTCCTGCTCCTCCTTGCCTTTCTCCCCTCTTCCCTGGGCCCTTTCCCAAGAACACAGGAAGGACTCTACCAGGGGCAATACTCAAATTATGTAAAAACTCAGACTGAAGAAGTATGACGTCAGCCATGGAGCTGAAAGAGGGTCCTGGAAGCCTTCTGTTGCACCAGACATCACCACCCTATTTTATAGATTTCAGGGAAGTAAGGGGTCTCAGGAGAGGGTCCAGAGAAGCTGGCACACTGGGGAGATTCCTCAGCAGACTCTAGGGAATGGTTCTTTACCAGCCAATATAGCAATATGTTTACATTTTAACAACAAATATGACCACACCACCATGTGCCAACCAACTTGCCTCCAGTTGAGACCCTGAGAAGGTCATTATGGGACCCTCCTCCCAAGAATACAAGGGGCCAGAGAATGGATTAAGCCTATTTGGGGTTCATGCCCTGCTTGCAGAGTGAGTGAGTTGGGGAGAAGAGCTTTACTGCCTAAGAGGCTGCTTGAGTGTTAAAACGCCCCTAGCCCTGTCATTCCTCACTGCATGCCTGGCTGTTGCAGTAGGAAGAAGAGATCCAGAAGTGGGATGATCCCAAGTCAAACACCATGGTGAATTCCTGAGGTGGGATGTCAGTGTCGGTGACCCTCTAGCCTGGGCCTGAAAAAGAAGCACCACACCCGGTGCTGCGGTCCAGCACCGGCCCTATGGTCATTCAGTCATTAATTCCACTAACACTCGTTAATCCCACATTAGGCGCCAGGTGCTGGCCTGAGGGCTGCGCAAACGACAGTGAGCAAGACAAGTAGCGTCTCTGCCCTCATGGAGCTCAGTCTAGCAAAGGAGCCAGACATAAAAGCATAATACAGGGTGACAAGAGCTACAATAGGGAAAAGACAGGGTGCTAAGAGAGCAAAGGGGGGCACCTAACCCAGAAGACTCACTGCAGGAAATAACGTGTCGGCCAAGATCTGAGGGCAGAGCGGGAGCCGGCCGCATGAGGAGATGGGAGAAGCAGGCAGCAGCCCGTGCAAACACTAGACACTGGCTGAGCCCCCAGAAGAACAGAACAGTTGACATGAACTTCAACATAATCATTTTGATGTGTCAAGATTGGGGTGCAATTAATGTTTAACTTGTGAGCCTAACTTCTTGCTTAACCAGAGAATGGTCTGGAAAGACTATAACCCTGTAAGTCTAAATTTCCAAGCCAAAGATGCAGGTTGGCAGGGAGACCAGGTTGGGAGGGAGGCAGTGTCGTAAGTGTTGGATATTGGTGTCACCCGAACGCATGTTCGAGCCCCACCCAACTCTGCTTCTTAGCTGGGTGACTTTAACTGAGTCAGTTCAACCTCTCTAGGCTATAACTTGCTCATCTGAAAATGGAGAACGATGCTGGTATCTGCTCTGTAGCACAGTAGTAATCAAATGAGAGAGTATATGAAGTCCTCAGCATGGGAAAGAGCATGGGGCCAACTCTCATTATTAAAAAATGGACGCTCAGTCCATTCAGCGTCCGACTCTTGGTTCCAGCTCAGGTCATGATCTTGCTGTTCATGAGTTCGAGCCCTGCATTGGGCTCTGCACCAACCGTGTGGGAGCCTGTTTAGGATTCTCTCTCTCTCCCTCTCTGCTCCTCCCCTGCTCTCTCTCAAAATAAATAAATAAAAACTTAAAAACATAATAAATAGGGGCACCTAGGTGGCTCGGTCAGTTAAGTGTCTGACTTTGGTTCAGGTCACCATCTCACAGTTTGTGAGTTTGAGCCCTGCACTGGATTCTTTGCTGTTAGTACGGAGCCTGCTTTGGATCCTCAGTCTCCCTGTCTCTCTCTCTCTGCCTCTCCCCCGCTTGCACGCACACACTCCCTCTCTCTCTCTCTCTCTCTCTCTCTCTCTCAAAAATAAAACTAAAAAATAAACATTAAATAAATAATTAAATAAATCATGGAATCCACCCCCAACATAAACATCATTTTGTGCCCAAGAATATCAAGTGTTTTTGAGAACAGAAATGCGACCTAATCCAAACATCATAGCTCGTATTTATTGAGAGTTCATACACGCCAGCCCCGTCCTACATGCATTACGTGGGTGGTTTTACTTCATTCTCATGAGAACCCAATAATAAAGGTGCCACTGTTTTCCAGGTTTTGCAAACTAGGAAACCAAGGTGGAGAGGTCTAGTAACTTCCCTCAGGTCATCAAAAGCTTCAAAAATGTAGAACACAGACAATACCAAATGCTGGCAAGGATGTGGAGCAACAGGAACTCTCATTCATCGCGGGTAAGAATGCAAAATGGTACAGCCACTTTGGAAAACAGTTTGACAGGTTTTGACAAAACTAAGCATTCTCTTCCCATAAGATCCAGCGATCGTGCTCCTCGGCATTTACCCAAAGAAGCTGAAAACTCTATTCAAAATTGCCAAAAAACAAAAACTGGGACGTAACCAAGATGTCCTTTAATCAGCGGAGGGATAAACTATGATACATCCAGACACTGGAATGTTAGTTGGCGCTAACGAGAAATAAGCAATCAAGCCATGGAAAGGCATAGAGGAAATTTAAAGGCATATTACTAAGTGAAAGAAGCCAATCTGAACAGACTACATACAGTATGATTCCAACCATTTGACATTCTGGATAGGGTGAAACTATGGAGACGGCGAAAAGATTAGTGGTTGCCTGTGAAGGGAGAGGGAGAGATGTGTAGGCAGAGCACAGAGGATTTTTAGGGCAGTGAATCTACTCTGTATGAAACTACAATAGTGGATGCATCACCGCACATCTGCCCAAACCCATAGAAAGTACCACCCCCAGAGCAAATCCCAGTTAGACTCTGAACTTTGGGCACTAACGACACGTCAGTGTGAGCTCATTGATTTTAACAAATGTACCGACCGCCGCGTGGGGGATGCGGCATGTTCACGCGTGGGGAAGGGGGTATATAGGAACTCTCTGTACCTTCTGTTCAATTTTTCTGTGACCACAAAACTCTAAAAAATTAAGTTTACTAATTAAAAAAAACAAACAAACAAAACCAAAACCACAAAAAAACAAGCTTCAAACCCAGGAAGTGGGGCTCTAGAGCACATCTCTTTGACCACTAGACTATACTAACCTCCAGCTTCTAGCGGAAAGAAAAGTCCAACTTTGGATAGAAGGACAAAAGAAAAACCAGGTACATGTGAAGGGAAACAAAGAGATTGCCGGGGTTTGGAATGTACTCACGGCTCAGGACGCCAAGCTTTCCTAATCCTTTCTAGAGGGCCGGCCAGGCTTCCAGGCTGATGATGCCGACTCCCGCCTCACACGGAGTGTTTGACAAGAGGCACCTGACATGTGGCCTGAGGCCAGCATCCCCTGGGCCCTTTGGTCTGGAAAACAGCTGTGAGTAATTGGGGCACCGGGAGGAGAGAGTTTTATCAGCTGGCCTGTCCCGAGGCTGCCGGGAAGACTAATGTGCTGGTGCAGACATGCCTCCGGAAACTGCCCTATTTTTAGAGAAAGGCATTCTTTCCCGGGCTGTGCTTCTGACAAAGGAGCAGGGTAGCCCTCTGCCCAAGGGGCAGCCAGCGAACATCAAGCCACGTCCACTGGTTTGCCTGACGTGGGGCTCGTTTTTCTGCAGGTGTGTGGACCACCATCCAAAGCATTTTACCGAAGGAGTTATAAGGTGCTCACTCGGGGCGCCTGGGTGGCTCAGTTGGTTAAGCGTCCGACTTCGGCCCAGGTCATGATCTCGCACTTTGTGGGTCCGGGCCCCACGTCCGGCTCTTGTGCTGACAGCTCGGAGCCTGCTTCAGATTCTGCGTCTCCCTCTCTCTCTGCCCCTCCCCTGCTTGCACTCTGTCCCCCCAAAATAAATATTTAAAAAAATAAAATGCTTGCTCACTCTCCAGCTGAGAGAACCCAGTGTAATGCTGATTTCTGCCCCTGGAAAGGGAACATACAGACGTTGTAAGGTACTGTTCAAACAGTAGCATCTTGCCAACATTTCAAAGAATACCATTCAAGGTCAGTACAAAGCTGTCTTTGCTGTAAAGGGGCAAATGTCTGCAAGGGAGACCATAAGATTAATTTCTGTTTTAATACACCTGCTGGGAGGAGATGTTGGGGGAGTCCATAGTGGACCAAAAGGATATAGGCTTGGCCCAGTAGGCTTTGGGTCCCCCCAACACCAAATCAGGAAACCAGCTAGGGCCCAGGAACTGAGAGAAATAACACCAGGGCTGGCCCAAGGCTCCACTCTCTTGATCATGCATTAGGACTCCCTGGAGTAATCCCAGCCCAAGAGCTAATAATAACACTAATAATAAAAGGGTAATAATATCAACCATTTTTTTAAGTGCCTTCTATGTGTAAGACACTTTAAACACATTATGTCCTGGCAGCCTCAAGCAGTGGGTATAATTACTCCAGTTTTGCAGGTGAGTGAACTGAGGCTCAGAGAAGGGAATGGCAGAAATATGTTTAAAAAAAAAAAAAGTAAAAAAGGAATGCTGGGTCAAGGTCTTTGTCATCTTAACCTAGTGTCTGGAATTTAAAACAAAAACAACGCTGTTTTTCTCAAGCACAGTCCCCGCCCCATTTACCCGCCCTGACCTGCATTTGCCATGAAATGTCATGGAAATCTCCACTGCCAAGCTGGATGGGGACCTTAGGGACCATCTCGTCCAACCCTCTGGTCTCCGGATGAGGGAAAGGAGAGCATGAGAAGTTAAACAACTTGCCCACGAGCACACAGCTGTTTGGAGAAGTTTGAACACAGATCCCTGGAGTCCACGTAGGGGTCTCTCCCATAGCACCAGCCCACCCATCGGTGTGACTCAGGATTCACACTGAGCCCCACTATCTGAAAGACACCCTCGATCGGGGAACACCGAACGAATGCTCCTCCTCCCTCCAAAAGTAGATGGGAGGAACTCTCCAACTGGAGAAAAACACAGCTTGCCCTGGGCCTCTGGGGAGCCCAAGTTGGTTTGTGGACTTACAGAGCTAGATGTCTGCAGACCCCCAGCAATCTACTCACAGAATGTACCCCCATAATCACATAACTGCTCTTCTGTCATTCTCTCATGTAAACACACTTCCTCAGGGGAGTGTCACAGATGTCTACCCGCAAAAACTTGTGGCTGGTGGTCTTTTGCGAACTCCTCCAGAGTCCCTCCTTCTCCAACATGACACCTGCTGGGCTTCACTTGGACGAAAGAAATCCTGACAAGCTAGAGAGGGAGGAGTGAGCTTCCATGGTCAGCCCCTCCAAATCAGAACCCCCAGTTCCAATTTGTCCCATCCCACTGTCCGTTCAGCAGTTGTGTGGGGAAGAGCAGTTGACATCAAGGAGAGACGATGTCACAGCCTTCAGCTTTGCCCATGTTCCCTTACCTCTCCATGCCATGATGATCTGAAGGCACAGCAGAGCCACCAAGATCGGCTTCACTGTCCTTGTTCGGTGGCTGCTCTCTACTCACCATTGGTTGCAAAGTTGTGAGGTTGCTCCACCCATTCCAGGAGGTTCTAAGTTAGCAGCAAGTTTAACGATGCGGTTGGAGCTGACCACAGACTTGGGCAGATATTGACATTCCTTAAAGATGTGATGTCGTACCAAGCAAGTACTGATGAGAGAGAAAGTACGCAGCGGGGGAAGGGGGAAAGCTGACCTGTATTAAGCTTCTAGTATGTTCTGGGCGTTTACTATCACTTAAACCTCACCATGACATTCTTATCATCTCCATTTGACAAAGGGAGAAAGACCTTCAAAGGTATTGAGCAACCTCTCCAAGGCCATCCAGGCAGGAAATGCTAGAACTGAAACTCCACCCCAGACCCTCAAAACTACCAACCCACATTTGTTAGACGTTCCCATGGCAGGCACTGCTGGTTTCCGACCTAACCTCTCTGTTCTTCCTTGCTAACAGAACCGTGGTTGCATTGAGGCAGCAATGCGCCCAGTTCCAGATGGTACCAGAATTTAGCAGCATCAACCATCCTCTGAAATCACTTCTAGCTACTGGGACTGATGCTTGAGCTTGCAGTTCAGAATCCATTTCCTTCCTCGTAGAAACCATCCTATATACAGAAGTCAGTAAGACTGCAATCACTGTATCATCACCGTACTTTCGTTGTTTTCTGGAATAAGCCAACCTGAGATGTCACCATTTATAGTATCATTTCTACTGGAAAATGCATGGAAGATTTACCCACCGCCTGCCCCCTACTCTGCAAAAAACAAACAAACAAAAACCCAACAAGTTATGAGAGACTTCATGAGTCCCTTATAAAGTTTGTAAGCAATTCCAATTTCCAAAGCTACTTTCACATTATCAACCCTTTACTTGTCAGGAAGATCTAAGAATCTCAGGAATGCCAAAGGAATTTCTTGAGAGTATAGTTATATAACGGGTATTTCTGTACTATCCTACTCGACCTTATTAAACGGAAAGAAAATCTTCCCCATGACTGAAAAGAATACACTCCAGTCAAGATAAAATACTAGCTATTGTATCCAGTTTACAAGTACGGTGCTGCTTTTCCTGGGGAGGACTGGCTGGCATCAGGACACCCCAGGGTTTTTCAACCTTGGCATTTTGACATTTGGGCCCAGACAATTCTTTGCTGTGGGGGCTCTCCCGTGCGTTGTAGAATGTTCAGTTGCGTCCTGGCCTCTACCCACTAGATGCCAGGAGCACTCTGAGTCGTGACAAACAAAAATGCCTTCAGACATTGTCAAGCATTTCTTGAAGGGCAAGATCAACACTAGTTAAGAAGCACTGGCAGGGCGCCTAGGTGGCTCAGCTGGTTAAGCGCTCGACTTCGGCTCAGGTCATGATCTGGCCATGCATAGTTCGAGCCCCATGTGGGGCTCTGTGCTGACAGCTCAGAGCCTGGAGCCTGCTTCAGATTCTGTGTCTCCCTCTCTCTCTCTGCCCCTCTCATACTCTGTCTCTCTCTCGTGCTCTCTCAAAAATAAACAAACATGAAAAACATTTTTTTTAATTGCCAAAAAAAAAAAAAAAAAAAAAAAAGAACCACTGGCCAAGGTCGACAAACTGGGAGGACCTATTTACTCCCAGAGTTGCATTAAACCTGACAAAGCCGTGAAACACTGCAGTGAAATAGAAAGTACTGATCTGAGTTCTGGTAGCAAATCCTACCCTCCATAAAGTAGAGAAGCAGAGAGGCTCACTGAAACGGCCTTCAGCTGTAATCACGGGCAAGGTCTATCACCCCAGGCTGTCAAGAAACCCAGCTTCAGAACAGGGATCCCCTCGCTGCTGGCTCCTAAGGGTTGCCAGGCAGAATCCCTTCGAGGCCAATTTTCCTTCCTATCACTCACAAGCAAGCTGGAGAAAGGCTGCCTTTTCCAATCGCGTTCCTTTCTCCCCGGGCTCTCCAGCCGGTGAGTGGATGGAACGCTTTCAGGGTTTGTGTTTCACTGCACTGCTCACTTTTGAAGCTCCCTTGTCTCTGAATAATTGTCTTAGCTCAGCAGCTGCTATTGAACAGATTCCAGCAGTTCAGCGCTGACAGAGCATCTAATGAACTTCAGAGTGTTCTGGGAGGCTACTCTGGAATCCACCTTTGGACCTGTCTGCAGAGCGGGCTCAGCATGCTCCAGAGTCAGGGGCTGAAACCCCAGAGCAAGCCCTCAGCCTCTGCCCCAGCACTGTGCTCCGGAAGGCACAAAATGATAGTTTGTCCTACAGGTTACCAAGCAAATGTGAGTTCCTTTCTGGGTGCTTCCAACGCTATGTGACCTGGTCAACTATTCTGAGTAAATTCTGAGTCTTTCTCAGAGCCCCGTCTCTTAACCTCAATGATGATCAATGGTAGAAAAAAATCTACTTACTCATTAATATATATTGTCAAGCTACTGGCTACTAGCAGTTTGAGTGTCTGTTATCAAACTGAGACTAATACATCATTCATTCATTCATTCATTCATCCAAATGTTCCAGGAAGGCAGGGAATTTTGTCTGTAGTTCATCGCTTATTTGTGGAATAAATCACTGCCCACTTTGTCCGAGGTGCTGTCATTGTGCTAAGAATGCAGCAGAGCGGACAGGCCTCAGGGACTTTGCAGTCCAGCAGGAGTGGGTGTGTGTGTAAAACTCAAGGTTTTTACGCAAGATACGATCTATAGCAGCGCTGATGGGGGATAATAAGTTAAATTTGTGTTCTTTCCTATATTTAGTGCTGTCTTTAGTACTTAAAAATAATTTCCTGTGTGGGGTGCCTGGGTGGCTCAGTCAGTTAAGCGTGTGACTTCGGTTCAGGTCATGATCTCGCAGTTTGGGAGTTCGAGCCCCACACTGGGCTCGCTGCTGTCACCGAGGAGCCTGCTTCAGATCCTCTGTCCCTGTCTTTCTCTGCTCCTCCCCTGCTTGTGCGTTCGCTCGCTCTCTCAAAAATAAATAAAAATAATAATAATAATTTTCTGTGGGCAAATCAAAGCGGACTTCACCGGCCGATTAGCATCAGCTCATTTACTGCCACTTGCTGAGGACCAGCTAGGTGCCAGGTACGGAGGCGGAGACGACAGATTCAACAGGAAGCCAATCCCAGCCGATGTGCTGAGTGGGGATTAGAATCCAGCCGGGGATGGGGTGCCTGGGTGGCTCAGTCGGTTAAGCGTCCGACTTCAGCTCAGGTCACGATCTCGCAGTCCGTGAGTTCGAGCCCTGCATCGGGCTCTGGGCTGATGGCTCAGAGCCTGGAGCCTGCTTGCGGTTCTGTGTCTCCCTCTCTCTCTCTGCCCCTCCCCCGTTCATGCTCTGTCTCTCTCTGTCTCAAAAATAAATAAACATTAAAAA